>NW_026888168.1:0-91405 GCF_032173495.1 Musca vetustissima | reverse complement strand
AATATTGGGGATATCAGTATATGGGCATTAACAAGTAGACCGATATATCCTATATCCAATACCATCCATCCTAGAAGCAGTTGCAAGGTATATGTAAAATTTCAAAGCTCTATGTTGTGGGCCTATTACAGAAAACTTCCAGTAAATATAAAGGTTACTCTCCAAGAGCCTGGAATAACAAACTACCGAAAATGCTGTTAAATCTTCAAAAACAAAATGTGGGCGGTATCGTTATATAGGTGATTCGAGCAACTTTTTGATTTTGGAGGGAACTTCCACAACTTTGACCTATAATCAACATCTTCTTCATTTTATAAAAATCGATTCAGGAAGTTGAGAGTTGTTATATTAAACTAGTAAGGAAAATAGTAAAGTCGGGCTGGGCCGACTATATGATACCCTTCACCACTTTGGGTATATTCTACATATGTATCCCAACAGACGACGCGTTTTTGTTATATATCTATATCTGAACCGATTTCAGGGAAAATTGCCAGAGACTAATTTATATTACTTCAGTACGTTGTTTCATTCGGCCTTGCTATAGATCTTTTCACGCAGCTTAGCAACATCATTTTAGACTTAATTCAGTACTTCAGTAGTGTTGGCGGTTTATTTGGGATACCATTTGTATTTTGTTTTTTATAAAAAAAAACTATTTATTAGTGGGGAATGTATGGCATTGATTGCCGAGGGGAAAGGCAGGGATCACGGATCACGCCACTGATCCTCATCAGTTCCCCTAGTTTTTTGTTGGGAAATTCTCCCCAGAAGCTATTGCTTCTATACAAAAAACCTTTCAAACCCAAATGTCTCTTGTAACAAAGCGAAGTACTTAGCTGACCAACGTACCCTATACCAAAATTCGTGCAAATCGAACGATATATAGGGTCTTTGGTACACCAATTACCTTAAATCGGATGAAAATATATATAAGAGCTATATCTAAATCTGAACCGATTGTCACGAAACTTTGCACACATCATTCTAGACTTAATTCAGTACGCTATACCAAAAGATTTCCAGGGACTTTAGTGGACTATTTACCTAAAATCGGGCGAAGCTATATATGGGAGCTAAATCTAAATTTGTACCGATTGCCACGAAACTTTGCACACATCATTCTAAACGTAATTTAGTACGCTATTTTAAATTTCGTGCAAATCGAAAGATATATAGGAACTTTTGTACGCAATTTACCTTAAATCGGACGAAGATATATATGGGAGCTATATCTAAATCTAAACCGATTTTCACGAAACTTAACACACATCATTCTAGACCTAATTCATTACGCTGTGCCAATTTTCGTGCAAATCGAAAGATATATAGGGACCGTTTACATTTAATCGGACGAAAATATATTTGGGAGCTATATTTAAATCTGAACCGATTTTTCCCAATTTCAATAGGGTTTGTCCTTGGGCCAAACAAATGAGCTGTGTCAAATTTCATCCAATTCGGATCATAAATTCGACCTGTACTTTGTTTACAATTTAACATCTACAGACGGACAGGCGGACGGACATGCATAAATCGACTCAGAAAGTGATTCTATACATATTCTCAAAAGGAACCATCGGTCTATCTCGATTATTTTTGCCTGTTACAAACATATGCACAAAGACATAATACCCTGTACCACAGTGTGGTGAAGGGTATAAAAATGGTGATAGAACCAATATTTCGTGGCGTTAGAAAATCTTGCGTCCACACGAACTTGTGATGCCCTCACAACATAGTTTTGTGGGTGTGTTGGTCAAAAAGTCATGAGTAGGCAAACACTGATTTAACCAACCCAATATGCATTACTGCCAATATCCATCCAAAATTTCCAACCTAAAATAAACCGACATTAATGCTTGAGCCTGTTCAAAAAATAAAATCCTGTTTGAAAAATACCGTTTTGTCTGTTCACATAGTCGGTGCACAGACAACAACAATCATTCATACAGACAGTCGTTGCTCAAAAACACAGACATGGGGAGGACTTTAAACAGAACAGAGTGTTCTGTGCCAAATGTTTACTGAAATGAAAAGTGATTGATGTCGCTTTTTTGTTGGTTTTTGCTTTGTGCAAAAAATATAATTCTTTAACAAAAATTTAACAATATTATATATACATTGGAGAACAAAACTTCGCATCCTCCCACCTCACAAAGCTCCGCACATGAGAAAACATTGCGGCATTGTTTGTTTTTGGAAACAATAACAACAATAAATGTTGCTCTCTGCACCGTGTAATTTAATGATTTGGTAATATGGTTCTGGTCTGGTCCATTCAGTCTGTGCCAGTTGGTCATTTCAGAGTTATATGTCATTTTGTTTGCAACAAAACTTAAAATGGCAACGTCACTACAACCGCACAACGAATTGCTGTTAATTTTTGGTGGAACTGTCCGAGTGAGCTGCACAATTGTTGCACAGTCGATTGACTAGTTGAATGACATGAATGCATGACGACATTGTTTTCATAGTTTTTTTTTAATTTTTTTTTTTAAACTTTTTTCATAAAAACAAAAAATATGTATTTCCTTGCATTGAGAGAACCAACCAGCCAGCAGTGAGCCATTGTCAGTGCCGAGTTTTTTTTTTTTTTTGTTTTTTGAAAATGTAGCATTGCAGACAATTTTCTATAGGGAGCCAAAACGTCTGACATAAAAAATAATATATTGAAAGCAGAATAGATTTTTAAGTTGCAAGTGTGCAACTGAAAAGTGACTAATAAGGGAACTATTTGAACCATTTTTATTTTATAAATACTAGGAAACTTGAAGGGAGATTTGCATACCGGTAATTTAAAATGCTTCAAATCTATTTACAAAATTTAGGATAGGTTGCAGAATGACATGTGTAGGGATTGATATTAGTCGGTTTGTATATAGCTAAAGATCACAATTTCATGTCAATGTGCCTTCGAAAAGGCGACGTCTGTTAGGATACATATGAGGAATATACCCAAAGTGGTGAAGGGTATCATATAGTCGGCCCAGTCCGACTTTACTACTTTCCTTACTGGTTTATATATTTCTTAAGGAACATAAAAATGGGCGTGAGAAAGGCACGGATTTTTAAATACTTTTTAATGACCCACAAATCACCGTAGATATTTTTTTAATATTTTTAAGGACGAACAAACAAGTGTGGATTTTATAACACATGTTTTTAAGGAGTGGATTTTTCAAAATATTTGTTTAATACTATTATTTAGGGACCAAAAATATGCGTGGATTGTTTAAAATGTTTTTAGGGCCCACAAACCGGCGTGATTTATTTAAAACTTTTTTTCGATTTTTTAACTTTTTTTTTTTTTTTTTGGACCCAAAACTAGGCGTAGATTTTTATACCCTACACAACTATGTTGTCAGGGTATTATAGCTTTGTGCAGCCCCACGAGTTTGTAACGCCGCGAAATATTGGTCCTAGATCCACCTTTAAGTATGCTGATTGTGACATCTCGACTAGCTGAGTCGATCAAGACATCTGTGTCCGTCCGTCTCTCCAGTATAATTTGTAAACACGATATATGCCACAGATATGGGCCAATCTTCACGAAATTTTGCACGTAGGATGGGTTCCGGCCAATGAAGACCCCTATTGTTTTTGGTAAAAATCGGTTAATATTTAGGGGATGGAATGGATCAAAATCTTTATTGTCTGATTTTCTGGTCGCTCCAAAGATCGGTCATAATGGATCCTGACTTTTGTATGAAAAATTACAAAATTTGTATTCTATAGCGTATATATTTACCCCTGAAGGACATAGATCCGAGAAGTTGATAGTATATCCAAGAGGTGTGGTTGACCTTTAAATTGATACCAATTATATTGTCGTATGTACTCGGATGTGGATGTTACGCTTAAATATTTACAGGTGCTTACGTTATCATATTTAGTAACCCATTACCACTCTAGAGGGCGAAAATATAGCGCTGATCGCTTTGAAATTTACCATGAGGATCCAGGTATGATCAAAGACATCGCCTATAATTTTCGGTGATGATCGGATAATAATATTGGGATGAAGTGTACAGAAAACTTAATTTATGTGTTTTATAGAGTCGACCTATAGGCCACAATTGAAAGCCGAACATCACAACACAACCCACGGTGAAGGGAATCTGGACAAGTAATTAGAAGGGCTGTGCTGAATATTAGTAATATTTGTTGGCCTCTAGTCGGCCAAAAACGCGCAAATATCGCGAAATATTACCCTAGCTCAGAATGTAGAACCACAGAAAATTATATTTTTGTGGAAATTGTGTAGGGTATCATATGGTCGGACCCCAACTTTGGTTAGATTTTTTTAAACGGTTATTTAGGTACCAAAAAAAAGGCGTGGGTAGACGTGAATTCTTTCAAAAAATATTTTGTAATGAGCCCAAAATAGACGTGAATTCTTTCATGTTTTTTCTAGGACTCATATCTAGGGGTGGATTATTTCATAAATTTTTTTTATGGAACTACCAGGCTTCGATTTTTCAAAAATTGTTTTAAAGACCTACATGCGTAAATATTAAGGGCCCTAAAAATAATCTATTTTCAAAAACTTTGAACCAGTAGTTCTAAAAGAGTGGTCTGCTCTAAAAAGTGGATAATGATATTTGTTAATAAGAACATTTGCGTTATTTTGAAAATACCAGAACTTCATCCAATTGAATTGAAACCGTCCTCAAAATACCGAATATTTGGGGCAACCGTTATACGGAGGCTATATCAAAACTTACATCTAATCTTTTCAATTCGTGCTCCAAATTGAGGTTCTTCCTGTGTCGGTCTCTTTAAACGCTATTTAAAATTACCTTTCTCGTTTCGCAGTCACTGAAGTCATTTACGTTCTTCTCTCTCTCTTTCGTCATTGCAACAAACTTAGATATGCTGACAGCTTTCCTTATGTAACGATAATCCTTTTGGAATATTTTACATCTAATTAATTCCATTTTACCAGCCAGCTACAACATTGTGTTGACATGACTTTGCAATCACTGTTAACATGAACACCAGGGAATACACGCACATATCCAAACACACACACAAACACCCCAACTTCTGTGTTAGAGCTGATACGATATGTTTGCATATCAATGTATAACTGGCTCCAACAAAACAAAAAGGACTCATTCTTTCCTTTCAACATTACTTTGCATACCGAAAAGAATCATTTACATACGGCTAAATGACATAATACCTTTAACTAAATTTCGAATCCGTTTGTCTGCTGATTTGAAAAAAAAACACACATTTCACAAATCCGGAGTAACTTTCAGTCATGCAGGCAGGTATATACAGACGAAGTATTTCCATGGCACTTGAACGGCTCCTTTGCGAATGAATGAAAGAACAACGTTTTGAACATGTAAATGTATGCACATATTCCCAAACTCATTTAGATTGTCAATAAAACTTAAAGCCGTACATTAATCTTTGTCTTGATGATATTTTGTTGTTTTTGGACTTTTGTATTTATTTTCAACTGCAGCTGAAACATACACATCAAAATATAGCAACCAACTATTAATAAAATTTCTCAAAAATCCCCAACGAAATGCAAAGAGATTGTGAAATTTGAGATATATTAGTGGTAAATGTTTCCTGGGCTTAGTGCTAAGAACAGTGTCTAAAAGTTGGTGGTAATGAAATATGAATTTATTGAAATATGGTAGGAAAAATGCCCATTGATTTAATATAAAAAAATTCTAAACAAATAAAAACTTTGTTATGTATGGCCGGTCAGAACCTTTTATATCCATTGCTAATGCTGTGAGAAAATTAAATACTTAATTTCAGACATTCAGGTTGAAAAACTGGGCTAGGAACTTAAACATGCCGAGGAACCATTGTTCGGTAGCTATTCTATAATAAGAGCCTACATTGAAAAAGTTCCGGTTATTTTCCGGGAATCTGGAATGCTAAATTACATCTACTTCGGTGTAAAATTGCCGATGCTACCTTGAAAATACCGAAAATGTGGCGGGACCTCTATGTGACGCCTATGTCAAAACGTCTCTTTGAAGATACCGGAGATACCAAAATGTCATATCCCACCCACTTTCGAAATACCGAAAATGGAGCGTGAGCGTTATATGGATAATATGTCAAAATATGTACTTATACCAACAAAAATGGCTGGAAAATATTTTTCACCTTACCCTCCAAGAATCTAGAATGTCCGTATATACCATTTGCTATATCAAATATCCTACCAATAAATGTGCAAAATATCAAAGCTCTATCGTAATTTCAACAGATATACAGACAGAAATAGTTTGTGGTTTCGAATGGATGCAGACAAGAAGAATATCTATTTAAAATTCCTGCCTCCTTGAGCTGATCTATGAAGAAGGAAAAGGCCTCCTTGAGATCTTCTCTTCTTCTATGAAAAATACTTAATTGAGCAATTCTGTGAAGGAGACTTCCGGCTTTTCTATGAAGAAGTCCTCCGGCTCTTTTATAAAGAAGAGCTCCAGTTTTGCATGAAGAATACCTCCGCCTCTTTTATGAAGAAGACCTCCTGCTTTTTTTGAAAAAGACTTCCGGTTTTCTTCTATGAAGCTGTTTTATGAAGAAAAAGAAGAAGTCCTCCTTGAGTTCTTATTTGAAAACCAGTAAGGAAAGTAGTAAAGTCGGATGGGGCCGACTATATGATACCCTTCACCACTATGGGTACATTAAACAGGACTATTAACATGAAATTGGATGAAATAAAATATGTGATATTAATCTAAATGTGAATCTACCTAGATATATCCATAAAGTATGTAAATCGACTTCAAACAAATATAAATAGGTCATCCGTTGGGATATGTCTGTACTTCTAGAAAACGCAACTACGTAATTCTATGCTCAATTTTGTAATTTGTGCAAAATTTGATGTCAATCTGACTAACATGAGGAGTTTGATGCCCAATTTACTTGAAACCGGGGGAAAACATATATGGAAGCTCTATCCTAATATTAAGCGATTTGAAACAAACTTGTCACAGGTTAGGTTGTATTTATTTCAGAAAGTTTTGTTCCTATCAGCCTATTGGTTCCTTGGTGCGTCAATTACTTAAAATCAATCTATAATAAAAGGGAGCTATATCTAAATCTGGACCGATTTTCACGAAAAAAAGCAGACACCACTCTAGGCTCAATTCCGTCCGTTATGCAAAATTTCGTGGAAATCAAAAGATATATAGCGACTTTGGTGCACCATTTACATGAAATCGGACTAAACTATATATGGGAGCTATATAGAAATCTGGACCGATTTTCTCGAAACTTGGCAGACATCACTCTAGGCTCATTTCAATACGTTATGCCAAATCTCGTGCAAATCGAAGGATATATATAGGGACATTGGTGCACCATTTATATGAAATCGGACGAAACTATATATAGGAGGTATATCTTAATCTGAACCGATTTGCTCAAAACTTGGCAGACATAACTCTAGGCTCAATTCAGTACGTTATGCCAAATTTCGAGCAAATCGAAAGATATATAGGGACTTTGGTGCACCATTTACATGAAATCGGACGAAACTATATATGGGAGCTATATCTTAATCTGGACCGATTTCCACGAAACTTGGCAGACATAATTCTAGGCTCAATTCAGTACGTTATGCCAAATTTGGTGCAAATCGAAGGATATATGGGGATTTTGGTGCCCCATTTACATGAAATCGGACGAAACTATATATGGGAGCTATATCTAAATCTGGACCGATTTTCACGAAACTTGGCAGATATCATTCTAGACCTAAATGATTAGGCTGTACCAAATTTCGTGCAAATCGAGAGATATATAGGGACCGTTTACATTAAATCGGTTAAATATATATATGGGAGCTATATCTAAATCTGAACCGATTTTTCCCAATTTCAATAGGGTTCGTCCAATGGGCCGGATAAGTGACCTATGCCAAATTTCATCCAATTCGGATAATAAATGCGACCTGCACTTTGTTTACAATTTAACATGGACTGACAGACGGACGGACGGACATGCATGAATCGACTTAGAAAGTGATTCTATGCATATTCTCAAAAGGAACCATGTGTCTATCTCGTTTCCTTTTGCCTGTTACAAACATATGCACAAAGACATAATACCCTCCACCACAGTGTGGTGAAGGTTATAAAGACCTCCTTGAGCTCTTATATGAAGAATACCATCTTGATATCTTCTATGAATAATAACCCCAGCTTTTCTATGAAGAATACCTCCTGTTTTTTATGAATAAGATCTCCGGCTCTTCTATGAAACATAAGAAGACCTTCTGACTCTTCTATGAGGAAACCCTTCATATCTTCTATGAAAAAGTATACCTCCACATCTTCTATGAGGAAGACCTTTAAATCTTCTATGAAGAAATTCCACTGTCTCTTTTATGAAGAAGACTTTCTGACTCTTCTATGAAAAAGTCATTTTGGCTAATATTTCAAGAAAATCTTCTGTATCCTCTATGAAGAAAAAATCTTCAATGTAGATGACCTTCCCGAGCATTCTATGAGGAAGATCTTGTGGTCTTCATCTATGAAAGATACGTCCTGGACTCCTTCAATAAAGAAAATCTCCTGGACTCCTTTAATAAAAAAGATCTCCTAGTCTCCTTCTATGAAGCAGATCTTATGAAGATATTCGGCTCTTTTATGTAGAAAACATCCGGCACTTCTATGAGTAAAGACCTTCTGGTTGCTATGGATCTTAGTTGTGTCACAATGGAAAGTGTTTCTGTAGTATCGCAAATAGCAGGTGAATATTGTTTTCGATCTTTATTGCATCTGTAGCCGTTATGACCTCGGAGATCTCCTGTTGAAGAATAGCTTTCATAGAAATCACTATCGACAATCTGTTGACAGAAACGATGCACATTCGATAATAATTCTGCACAATGGGAAATTGATTGTCTAGGACGAAAGTCTCCCATTGTCCGAAATGACAGTAGAAAGGTGATTTAGAACTTTATTGCATCTGTAGCCGTGTATACGGAGATCGCATATGCATGCTTAGCTTTAATGCAACTCTCTATCAATGATCTGCTGTCGTCTAATGGAGTGGTGTCTCGGATGCCTTCTTAAAAACACCTGAAAACCTGTCAGATTTGTAGCCTAGGAGAAGCGGCCATCAATATGTGGTGGTTTGGAATGACACGGGCAAATGATGACTGACCGGTGACTACCACATTATTTTGTTTATCCATCATCCACCATCATCCCATTTGGACACTGGCCGTTATAATACACTATGAATGAAAGGTGGCTCTATAACAGGGATGCCCGCCCCTGCACTCTAGCGGTCAGCTCAACTTACACGGATTCTTACGCTCATTTGTTTAGTCGTTGTTGAGACTTCAACAAGTAAGCGCCCCACACACGTCAAACATGTATGTTTGATCGGTGTGAAGCTGATAGGCCACAAATGAATCAACAAAACATTAGTTTTTTAAAAAATGAAGATGGTCGGCGATAGTGACGACGCAAAAAAGACCGATCAATTTTATTTATTTAATTTTTTTAAATTTAATTCACACCGATGGAAAGCACATGTTTAACGTGTGTGGCCCGCTTTAACTTTGTGTGCTAGTCTCACACATACATTTACAAATTTCCATCCTCTCACCGTGTGCATCACTGCTCTATAATTAGAACTAGTATCTGAAAACGTAAAGGGTTTCTTCTGTATCCGATTCCTCGATGGAGCACCAAAAGCCGAAAAATGACCCGTGTTAGGATTTCTTGAAATGAGATCAGCATTATATAAAGCTCCCATATATGTTTGTCTTACTTCATACTAAGATTGTGGTTGTGCTCCGGTACTGTAACTTATTTTTAGTGTTTGGGTACCGAACGGTACAGTACGGGGAATAAGTCTTCGTCCAATTCCTGGAAAAGTGCTGGAGGGGATTATGGTTGCACGGCTTAGGGAATGCTACATCGAAGACAGAACTTGTTATTACTTCAGTTTTACATAGAATAGAGGTAGAGTGGACGATTGGCGGCGCCGTTCAAGATAGCCTGAGTGTGTTAAATTTCAAATATATCCTGAAATGTTTGTGGATTTCGAAGGCGCATTTAACTTCCTTTTATGTGATAGTGACCTCACAATGTTGTCAGAGATCGGGCGCAGTGAGATTGCTCTTTGATGGAGTTATTTCGGAAATGGCAAGGCTTGTGTCGTGGCAGACAGTCTGAAGGGATGTGTAGCGCGGTTGCCCACATGGGTCTATTTGTAGTGCATGTATATGGAACCTCATGAAGAATCCTCTGTTGCGGAAGCTAGCTTCGGCTTTCCTAGGACAGAATACGCTGTCTTCGGGTCAAGCTAGCATGTTCTTGATCTAGAGGTGAGATATAGGACCATCAAGTATAAGCTTAAGCACGGTTAGCAGTTGGGTGAAGATGATTGGCTCAGTCCTCCTTTACTGGACGATGGGGATAATAGTCGGTGCAGCATTATCCTTCGGGCGTATGTTGTTGATTGGAAAAGGAGTAGGTGGACGGATTGCGACAAAGGAAAAGTGATGTACGAATTTATTCGTGATGATATGTGTGTACTGCACTGGGACTGGGATGGTTCTCTAAACGTATTTTTGCATAAAACAGGCTAGTCCCAGATGGATTTATGTGGGTATAAGAGGGATTATATATACTGATGCAACACTGTTACTATTATGACATTAGAGATTTATCAAATAAGGGTACAACGAATAGATGGGGCTGGGTGCAAAAGTTACCGGGATATAGGATTCATTTTGGTATTTTTAAGGTTATAGATACATTTTTTTTTTAAATTCGGTATGGATCCACTTCTTAGTGGGTGAGAACCTCTTTCTGTTGAGCATACATTTTACGATCACTTTGAAATTGAAATAATATAAAACCTTAGAATTTTATAAGTCGCTATCCTGAGAAGTATTTTACCCAAAACACTGTATTTCTTATAAAATATTTGATATTTTGAATGATATATATTTTTTGTTGTTGCGCAATTGTTTTTTGTCCTCCTATCCTATGCAAAATTTTCTGCCATTGAAAAAGTCATAAAAATCAATCACAAATTGTTTGGTTCGCAAATGTGTGAATGTATGCTGTGGTGGCAGTCAGTCGTCTGTCAATGCTTTATTTTTTTCCAGAGTGCCAGAGTTTTGGTTTATTGAGGTAAATATCCGTCTTATGTTCAGCAGCAGCAGGGTAAACCCATAAATTTCAAAGTTAAATGTTAAAAATTTTGTTAAGCGTTGAGAAACCCCAACCATGTGTGCTGTATGGCGGTGGTGGTGTTGTTGGCACCCATTTAAAACATGAGAACACACCAGGGTCTCCCGGTTAGAAGTATATCCAACGGATGGAGTATATATTGACTCCTGGTGGGTGTAACATTAGGTTTATAGCCATTGTCTGGTGGTGTTCTTGTCATTGTTGTTGTTTATGATTTCGCAAAAGTGCAAACAAAAATGCCAGTGTGACAATCAGCACCTTTGCTCTTGTAATTCGGTTTTTAGTTTTTTGGGAGTTTGATTTGCGTTGCCGTTGGAATGCCACAGCCGTTTATGGTGAATAAGTGAGTGAGTGTTGCCTTTATTGATTTATCATATTTTGTCTTAAAGTTGTTGTTGTTGTTATTTTGCATCGATTTCTTTCAGAATTGGTGTTGTCGTTGCCGATGTCTTTTGTGTTACAGCCTGCTGTTCCATTGACAGCTTAAGCAGTAAATGTTTCTGTAGCTGCTACAATTTTGCAAATGTTTTCGGTGCAGTTATCTGATGAAAACCCTTTTTTATTGTCAATATTTTTTCAGTCGTAGTTCAAAGGAGTTGTTATACACTCGAGAAAAATGAGATGTATATTCTAAAACTGTGGTACAAAATGACCTGTAAAACTTTTCTTCTATAGGTGACCTCTTGTCCGTGTGATGTATAAGGTTTATGAAAGATATCATGCCTGTGTAAGACCTCATGTGGGATTTCTGTAGTTTCTAGGTCCATCTTGCGGATATACAGGATAGTATACACGCACACACCGAAAATCCTAAGACAAGGACAGTCATCCTCGTTCGGCTTTTGTCCTTTATTTTCTGTTCCTTTTTGTGTGATGTATAAGGTTTAGGAAAGATATCCTGCCTGTGTAAGACCCCATGTGGGATTTCTGTAGTTTCTAGGTCCATCTTGCGGATCTAAAGGATAGTATACACACACACACACCGAAAATCCTAAGACAAGGACAGTCAGCCTCGTTCGGCTTTTGTCCTTTATTTTCTGTTCCTTTTTTGTGTGATGTATAAGGATTTCTATAGTTTCTAGGTCCATCTTGCGGATCTACAGGATAGATACGCACACACAACAGTCAGTCGCGTTCGGCTTTTGCCCAGTAAATTCCTGTTTTTGAAAATATGTGTCTTGCCGTGGCAAACTTTGGTCCAGTCGGTTCTATCGATTTTTCTTCTAGCGTGTATATTTCTATGTGTTTTTTTCTCCCAATCCAAAATTATTCATATAAAACTATACCCTTCCTATTGCTTTATTATTGGTATTGTTTTTTTTTTTTTTCTTTTTTGTCTCACCCAACCTAATATTTATATTGAATATCACCTCAACATGACACCCAGTTGTTTTGCTTATCTCTCCGTAGAAAAATTTGTCACAAAAATATACACGGCCTGTCATGGTGTTTGTTTTACATTTGCATTTACAGAAGTTTTGTACGTTGTTACACACCTACTACTGTCAGCTACAACATAGGCATACCGACCCGGTTGAGGCCTGCATGCCTGCCAATTGCCAAAACTGGGCGGCGACAACAACAGCAACGGCAGTAGTCATTTGAAAAATTGACATTAGAGATATTAATAATAACAATGATAAGTAGCAACAGAACAATTAATTGAAAAAGTCATGTTTTCGAATAAGTGTGTGTATGTGTGTTGTAAATGCGATTATAATCCAATTATTTTCGTATATACATAAATGTTTGCGGGCACACTTCTATACGTTGTCGGCGATTTTAGAATAAATGACTCAGTTGGCAATATAAATGATATGGTGTAAAATATGTCGAGTTTTATGATATTGACACTTGGCATATTTAAGGGTAAGTAACATATTTTAGGTAGTCACCGGAGCCAATCAACTACACTAAAAGGAAAAGTTTCATGCGTTATCAAGACAACAGGGCATCGAAGAACTTAAAACTTTATATGACAATGAAGCACCATCCAATAGCACGAAGACGAAATTATAACACATTACGAGGGCGTTCGAAAACTTTTTATCCTATCAATGGGAGAGAATAGTTAGTTTTTCAAAAAGATTTTTATTTTTCAATATAATCTAATGAAACTTCAATACATTTAGTCCAGCGCATTTCTAGCAATTTTATCCCTTGATTAAAATAGTTTTCCTCAAGGTCTTCAAAGGAGTGGTTTACAACTGCAATTGCATCTTCATTTGAAATAAAACGCTTGCCAGCAAGAATTTTTTTAGATTTGGGAACAAGTAATAGTCACTGGAGAATAAGGTGGGTGGTCAAGCAACTCGTACTTTAATTCGTTGATTTTAGCCATTGTTAAAATACTCTTTTGCGCTGGTGCGTTGTCTAGATGAAAAATATTTTTTTTGGTGTTGTAAGCCAGGACGTTTTTCTCGAATTTGATCCAAAAGTTTGCAATAGTACTCGGAATTTATTGTTTTAACTTTGAAGTTCAAAAAACCGTTGTCACTTCCTCCAGCTTCAGTCCATCGTGTGGATTGTTCTTTTGGCTCTGGAGTATAGTGATGGATCTATCTCTCATCAAAAGTTATGAAACGACGCTTAAAATCCATTTTATTTCGCTTAAAACGATCCAAACAAGCTTGAGAAATGTTCATTCTGCGTTTTTGATCGACTGTTAACAAATGCGGCACCTATCTTGCAGAAAGCTTTTTCATCTCCAGTTCTTCATGCAAAATTAAATGGACTCGATTATTTGCACTCTGCTTGAAGAAAGCACTTCTTGTCCCGATAATAGTATAGAAGCACAATGACAAAGAATTGTCCACTACCCACAAACTGCAGCAAAAGCAGCACATGTGTACCAAAAACCACCACCAAGAAACCCATGATACGATCAGGAGTGACGTAAGTCTTGATATAGATTAGGCGAGTTTACTTGCGGCAATTCTTATCGTTCTCTTTTGAACATGCTTCATGCGTCTATACAAGGAAATTCGGTTTCAAAAATATTTTTTTATCTGCTGCATGTCAAAAATACGAAATACACAAAACGAATTGCCAGAAAATTGACGGTACGAGCAATTTTTTTCCATTTCTATTCCCCTTGCACCCCTCTCCTACAAACAAAGACCTGTCGCAAGTAAACTCGCCTAATCTAAATTGAGACTAATGCTACTGATGTGAAAAACGCAGCGTATATGGCAACCTTGCAGACAGTAGCAACAGGTAACGTGATGGAGAATTATCGGATGAAGAAGGAAACCCGGTGACAGATACAGACAGCGTGTTGAGGATCTGGAAGGAGCATTTTGAAAAGCTTCTGGTATCAAATAGTGGCGTTGAAGAAGATACCCCAGAACCAATAAGAGATGATGGTATAGAGTGTATACCACCTAGCCAAGATGAGGTCATAAAAACAATTAATCGGCTCAAGAACAACAAACCAGCGGAGCCGATGGGTTGCCAGCCGAACTATTCAAGACTGGTGGCCAGATGCTGGTCAGGAGAATGCGCTGGTGCGCTGGTGCATGATTAGTACATTTTGGCTAGATGAATGCATGCCCAATGATTGGAACCTTAGCATCCTGTGTCCCGTGCACAAAAAAGGAGACCAGACGATATTTGCCAACTATAGACTAATAAGTCTCCTTTCCATCGCATATAAAGTGCTATCCAGTGTGTTGTGTGAACGACTGAAGCCAATGGCCAATGACATCATTGGACCATACCAATGCGGCTTCAGACCTGGCAAATCCATCATTGACCAGATTTTTACTCTGCGCCAAATCCTGGAAAAGACCCACGAAAAACATATCGACACATACCACCTATTTGTCGACTATAAAGCCATGTCTACGTTCGGCATTCCTGCAAAATTAAGGCTATGCAGGATAACTTTAATTGGCACAAAATCAGCAGCTAAAGTAGGAAAGGTCCTATCGGAGCCCTTCAATACCGAACGAGGATTCAGACAAGGTGGCAGTTTGTCGTGTGGTCTTTTTAACATCCTACTGGAAAAGGTCATACGAGACGCAAAGGTGAACACAAATGGCACTTTGTACACAAAACAACACATGTTACTCGCCTACGCCGATGACATCGATATAATGGGTCGAACATTGCGAGCGGTAACAGCCACCTTTGATCAAATTGAAAAGGAGTCTGCCAAAGTCTGTCTGGCAGTAAACGGCGATAAGACCAAGCTGATGGTATCAACGCGCAAGACGTCCAGTAGACTCGGACCAACTGTGGAAGTTGAGAACTACAACTTCGAGGTAGTTAAATACTTTATATGCCTTGGTACCGCCATGAATAAAACGAATGACATCAGTTTTTAAATTCGGAGAAGGATTGTGATGGCCAACCGATGCTACTATTGTCTGAGCAAATACCTCAAAAGCAAGTCCACCTCCCGCCAGACCAAACTCACACTTTACAATACGCTGATACTACCCGTGCTATTATATGGATCAGAAGCATGGGTGCTTGTGCAAGCAGATGAGTCAGCTCTTGGGGTGTTTGAAAGAAAAATTCTCCGAAAGATCTAAGGGCCGATCTGCGTCGACGGTGAATATCGGCGTCGAATGAACCACGAGCTCTACAAGTTCTACGCGGACATCGACATACTCAGTCGTATTGAGCTGCAGCGACTACGGTGGCTAGGCCATGTTGTGCGGGTGAATGAGAATGCCCCAGCTCAAAAGGGCATTCAAGAAGGCTATACTAAAATATGGACGTACATATAATTTTTGGTAGAGAGATTTCATACCCAATGGGAACTAAAATTACCAAATTACAGCAAGTTCGGTTAAAAACGTGCCCAAAATCCCTAAAATGCCCAGTAAAGTGGTGGGAACCGTTATATGGGGACTATCTTTAAATCGATCTGATCTGATCTGGTGTACCGTCACATAGATACTATACAAAAACGTGGTCCGATGTATTAAAGCCAAACATAACATTTTCAATACCAAACATCCTAGGAGAAGTAACAATATATATGCAAACCGACATACATAAATCGACATTGAATTTTATTGTGATTAGGAATAAATATTATGGGATCTCCGGTGAATATTTCGACGTGCTTCAATCGCAATGACACTTTTAATTTTCCCCTTAGAGTGGAAGTTATGAAAAAAGGAAATTTTGGATTAGCCATATCAACAGTTTGGTAATGCTAATTATTTTAATTGGATCTATTCCGAAGAAGAATGCTGGAATATCTCTTTCATAATTAACAAAATAACGGACCGTATGTACAAAAACAATACCAAATCCGTTATACATCGATATATCATGTATGGAACAAACAACCTAGAAATAATAGCAATCTATGTGCAAAATTTCGATTTCATAAATGTTGTCCGTATTTACTAAAACCTCTGTACCAAGTGTATACTTACTAATTATTTACCCTAGGACCAACATTAGTATGAACACTGCTACCTTAGTTTTCCCCAAAAAATAGTTTGACTATTAAGCTGTAGTGAGACATACTATTTAAAAATATTTGTATATTGTATAAATTCCAGCATCCTTGGACTAATGCTGTATATTGTATACTTGGAACCCCACTCCCATTTAAAAAAAGTTTAAACTCCAAGCTAAGTTCATAAAAATTCCAATGAAACCTTTCAACAAAATGTTCCAGACATTTAAACTTTATACACAGTTGACGCACATTTGTTTTATATAAAGTCGCCACCTTATCACAGCATCGATCGATTTTCATTATTTTCCCACCAAAAAAACCTGCATACATATAAAACTCAAACACACACAGCGACAATTTTCGGCAATAAATATTTTCACTTTCAGTTGAGATTTTCATTTGTGCGTTTGTTGTTTTTATCCTTCTTTTTCACTTTTGTATTATCCTGCTGAGTGTTTGCCCCTGCTCGACATGCCATAAATTTTGGCCTCGCCTGACTTGAAACATTTAATTTTATGAGTCTCATAAAAGTTGTTAAAAAATTGTTCACATAGTACAAACAACATACAAACATATAACAAGCTTGAAAACATACATTGCGGCAAATCGAAGTACTCTCGAACGAGTAGTACTTCTTGTCAAACGGAGTAGAAAAAGTGACTTTAGCGAATTTTCAGGAAAAAATGTAAATAAACGTCAACATGAAAATGAAAATAACGCATATGGCTGTAATACTAAACAACTCCACATACACACACACTCTATGATTTTACTATTCACTCACTTTTCAGTCACTGTCGCCGTCGTCATGGCTTGAGGACAATCAGCACTGAAATATGTTGATCTCGTAGTAACACAAAGGCACAAATTCTCCCAAAAGCCACCACATTGGCCATTGTCACATATTCAAAGTGTGAGGCTGGGTGTGTTTATGCGTATGCGTGACGGCGTTATGTTGCCGAACGGTTCCATTGCTGATGGAGTGACAATGGACATTGCAAGCATTATATTGCTGATTTTAATTCCTATTCACTTGCGTTTAATACATTGCACAATGGGATGGAATTTTACTGATTGTTGTCAGCACTATACACTATTCATGAAATTTAGCATAATCAACCAGTAAGGAAAGTAGTAAAGTCGGACTGGGCCGACTATATGATACCCTTCACCACTTTGGGTATATTCTACATATGTAACCTTACAATTGCACGTCAATGATGTATCGAGGGAACATATTAATACATATTCATACCTATATCGAAATCTGAACCGACTTTTCAGCCGTTCTATATTCTGAGACTGGGCAATATTTCGTGATATTTGCATCCTCTTGAACGATTATAGGTCAACAGCTCCATTTTCTAAGTCTGGCATATTTTCCAAAATTATGTTCTTGAAGTGAAAATTTACGCCATTTAATAAAAAATTGGTCACTTTAGGTTTTGGTTAATTTGACCCTCGGAATATTGACCGATCATCATCTAAACAGCCGCTCTAAGTATTTGGTCAGATCCCCTTCACCTTGTAAAATATGTGATGTTCTGCATATAATAATTGCCTCTAGAGCGTCTAGAAAATCTGACAAAATTAAAGTTTTCGGTTCATTGCACCCCCTGAATTAAATCTCAACTTCACCGAAAACTATAGGCGCCGACCTTGACCATAATCGGTACTTCATGTACAATTTCAAAGCGATCAGCGCGACATTTCCGTCCACTAATGGAGTAATAGTAATACTATGCACATAGTCACCTTTACCTAATTACGTATAACTCCCACATCAGAGTACAAACAGCCATATAATTGGTATCAATTTGAATGCCAACAACTCATCTTGGATATACTATCAACTTTTCGGGTATATGTCCTTCAGGAGCAAGTATATACGCCCAAGAATAAAAATTTTGCAATTTTTCACACAAAAGTCAGGGTCCCTGACAACATAGTTGTGTAGGGTATAATAAGGACTTTGGTGCACCATTTACATAAAATCGGATGAAAATATATATGGGAGCTATATCTAAATCTGAACCGATTTTCCCGAAACTCATTATTCATCATTCCAGACACAATTCAGTACGCTATGCCAAATTTCGTGCAAATCGATGGATGTTTAGGGACTTTGGTGCACTATTTACCTAAAATCGGACGAAAATATATAAGGGACCTATATCTAAATCTGAATATATTTTCACGAAACTCACTATTCATTATTCAATTCAATGCAATTCAATTCAGTACGCTATGGCAAAGTTCGTGTAATTCGAAGGATATATAACACTTCGGTGTACTATTTTCATAAAATCGAACGAAATTATATATGGGAGCTATATTTAAATCTGAAAAGATTTTTACGAAACTTAACACACATCACTCTAGACTTAATTTAGTACGCTATGCCAAATTTCGTGCAAATCGAAAGGTATATGGGCAATATTGCCAATTTTTTAACATAGCTGAAGCGGAGGTTCACCCCTTTATAACTCGGGAACTACTTAAGTATATGAAAAAAAGTGAATAGTTTTGGGTTAATTGATCTGTCGTTGCAAACTGTTTATGATATTGACCTCCAAACTTTATTTTGGTGGAAGCTGTGTCTACTTTAATGTAAAAAAATGTGTAAAAACACGTTGAGGCGAGCCCGTTTTTTTATGTTCTCTATCGATTTGTGACTAAGCCACTCATTGCACGGTCTTCGTGTCAAAATAAAACTAGAAGCCAACAAAATGGGGACTACGCCCCTTATAGATCATTTTTCAAAATTTTCACTGCATTTATCTTTAAATGATGCTGACATTTTGAAGCTCGATTTTGAGTGTTTTTTATTTTTACTTCTAGTTTTAATACTCAAACATGAATTTATAAAAATCGATTATAAGATTATTATAGTCGCGAATCTGCGTCATTTGATATGTATTTTGTGTATGTAGTATGCACAGCTTCAGAGTAATACTCATCAGAAGGTACGAATTTTGTGCGATCAAATTTCTAAAAAACCTATTTTTCGGGCCAAATTTTTAGATCTGTCAACTGAATGATATGGGTACCCGCGATCAATAAGGTTTTTTACGTTTCGGATGATATAAAATCTTCTTCGTGAAAATCCATCTACTAGAACGGCGGGAACTGGCCTTCCAAAAACACGAAATTTGGCAAAAAATGTTTTTGAAAATATCGCGGATTTATTTGCGTTTTCTGTGTATCATTTCCGCTTCAATAAATGACCTCTTACGGATTTTGATCTTTTTCGAAAAGAGAACTTTAAAAACTTCAGCCGAAAGAGAGATGTACGCAATTTATCTCAAAAATAGATTTTGATGGCACATCCATGGTTCTTAATGGACCACACTGAAATCGGTATAGATCGATGTATTTTTTTAGGGTGCACACCGAAATCGGATGCGCGTTAATGGCATATGGAGTTTTCGGAAATTATTCGCGTTTTACGATGTTTTGGGTACTTCAATGTAACGTGCGGCACATCTTAGCCGTCAAATGAAATTTCGCAAAATATATATGGATTAGAAGATAACCTTCAGCACTTCCTTGAAACCGTATGCGCATCAAATGATTTTGAGAATTACGCGATTTAGACGCAATTTATCTCAAAAATAGTGTGAGCTGGCACATCCATGGTTCTTAATGGACCACATTGAAATCGGTATAGATCGATGTATTTTTTTAGAGTGCAAACCGAAATCGGATGCGCGTTAATGGCATATGGAGTTTTCGGAAATTATTCGCGTTTAACGATTTTTTTGGGTACTTCAATATAACGTGCGGCACATCTTAGCCGTCAAATTAAATTTCGCAAAATATATATGGATTGGAAGATAAACTTCAGTACTTCCTGGAAACCGCATGCGCATCAAATGATTTTGAGAATTACGCGATTTACACGCAATTTAAAATGTGTATTTCATAATATTATTTAATTTTAAGATTTGTTCCTATTTATAGAACCCCAAGATTTATCGAGAGGGTCTTGGCATAATCCGCAAGGTGTATACTTATACACAAAAAGTGATTATTATTATTATATATGTAAATTTTTCGGCGAAATTTGGGTAAAATAGCAGAATAACCCCAACATTTTTTTCTGAAAGTTCTTGTATAAAATTCAAAAAATAAATATGATGACAATATTTTTTCGAACCAAAAACAAATATTTTTCCTTAATATCTTGTTTTGTTGTCGCTGTAATTTACAAACCGCTACACGGACTTGTGTGATTTTGATATCATTTGATTCATCGTGGTCCTTAGATTACGCAGATATTTTTTAATTAATTTTTAGGTGTGTGTATGTCATTAATATAATGAAAATATTGACGTAATCTCCTATATTTTTATTATTTTTTTCGCGATTATTATAATATGTGCATATTCTTATTGTACGGAGCAAGATATATATCAACGTTTTTGGTCAATACAATAAACGGCGTAATTTTAAGATTTTTTTCTTATGCCCAAAATTAAAACCTCGATAACTTTTGCGCGCATCAAACAAAAATTTGATCGCGAACGGTTTCGGAGTCAGAACATTTTTCTCTATATGTGTACCAAAAATCATTGATGTGCCACAAAAGCAAAAAAGCCGATTTTTTGAAAATGGAATATTAAAAAATTGGCAATATTGCCCATATAGGTATTTTGGTACACCATTTACCTTAAATCGGACGAACATATATATAGGGGCTATATCCAAATCTGAACCGATTTTTCCCAATTTCAATAGGGTTCGTCCTTGAGCTGAGCTGAGCCAAATTTCATCCAATTCGAATCAAAAATGCGACTTGTACTTTGTGTACAATTTAACATGGACAGACGGACGGACATGCATAAATCGACTTAAAAAGTGATTCTATGCATATTCTTAAAGGAACCTTGTGTCTATCTCGTTTCCTTTTGCCTGTTACGAACATATGCACAAAGACATAATACCCTGTACCTGTGGTGAAGGGTATAAAAATAGCAAAGTGACTGTGTTATGTCTTTGAATTCTATCTTTCAGACCTTAAATCGACGCAGGGCTGTTGGCATTAACATATTTTTACGTGACCTTAAAGGATGAAGTCGCATGGTTTTAAATCACAACATAATGGACCCGATTTCTGTAATTTGGCAACCCGGGTTCTTGTCTTCATAAAAAAGATCCTGACCGATTGCACACCACGTGACAAAGGGTACAAAATTGGACTCACTTTGATATTGGATATTTTGACCAAAATACTTAACGAGTGGGATCATTACATTGGGTCAAAAATATGGAACTCTACTCTAGTTCCAAGGTGTTTTAATTGGAATGACAGTTTGCAAATACCCTCCATCTTATGGGGGGAGTGTCAAAAATTCCTCATTGTGCGTTTTCCAGAATGCATTTGTGGCATGTAACCATAGGCATTGTTAAAGTCGTTACCAACGGTCTAGGCTCTGTATAGATGTGAAAACAATGAATATTATGCGTAGCTTTCCGATACAATCGAGTTGAAATTAACTGAAGTGGAAAAACGTCAACATCATAACAAACGAGAGTGGATACTCAATCCTAAAATACACAACAACACACATACGCAGACAGGGAATGCTGTGGCATATGTGAATGTAGGTGAACTCTGTTGTCCACTGGCTGATGCTGTTGCTGCTGCTGCTTTGAAACGATGCAAACGAATGGACGAACGAGCAAACGAACTATCTGCATAATTTTCGTCAAATGCAATTGCCAACAATTGTTGCTGGTGTTGTTGTTGTTGCCTTTGCTTTATATTCAATGGTGATGGTGGTTGAATGCAGTAGATTGAATTGCAAGGCACTATTGGGGATTGCCCGGCTGGGCTGTTCCGTTGGCTGTGCCGCCTGTTCAAACATTTTGTGTGTGTCAATTTTTCCCCCGCCCGCTTAGTTTAAATATGAACGCCAAACAATCTATCCATCTGTTTATTCGATTGTTCGAGGGAACCGGTGAAAACCGTCACTCGGTCATTTGGCCACGTTGTACAGCAAACGCAGATAGTTGGTGGTTTGGATTATGTTAAGAGCGCGCAGAAAAAATTGCTATGGACTTATAGATAGATAGATGGGTGTATAAGCAATGTGAGACAAGTCAGTCACAATCAACAGCCAAACCAGCAGCCGCAGCCACTTGAAGTGTGCCACAAATATCAGTGGTATATAGGCTGTAAGATAGACGAGAAAAAAATGTTTGCTATTTATTTTTTTTTAATTCGGCACAGTAGTTCAAATAAAATAATTAAAAAAGGAAATGCAAATTAAATTGCCGATTTTATTTGATAAAAAATCGTCTTGGCTTAGGAGAAATTTTAATTGGTTTGTGATGTTTTTAAGGCCTCTTGCATTTGACAATTTTATATTTATTTCCATTGGAAATATTACTTTTCAGATTTTAAGTACTGTGCCTGTTTTGCATTTCACCACATTCGGTTAGGCGGTGGTTATATTTTTGGCATGTATTTTTTGTGGCTCTCATTTGTATTGGGATACAACAATTTGCATACGATTTTTTTTTTTGGCTATTTCATGTTTTGCTCAATCTATGAAAATTTGGCATTCTTCATTGACTGAACACAAAACTCAAACACATACGTAACGTATTTAGGCACTTTGGGGTTTTCGAAGTATTTACTACTGCATACGAGTATCAGTTAAAAAATGTTTTGGCTGAAGTATCTCATTGAGATACTTGGTATTTAAACAGTTAACACTTATAATATAAATATAAATATATAAAATAAATAAATAGTTGGGCGCTGTTTGTAATCAGAAAATTCTTTCACTCACTCCGATATAGGTTGCGGCAAAAGATTAGGTCAAGGACTGCTACACTATTCGACAAACTAAAGCTCATGATCTGGGGGTGGAAAATTCTCTAAGGGTATGAAAGTCCTTTATAGACTATTAAAATTCGTATAATTTGTAGATTTTGAGGAACAGTCAAATTCTCCCGAAACCATAACATACCATAACATGTAAATAATTTTTTTTGCGGGAAAAAGATCCGCATCCCTAAATTTAGAAATGTACTTCTAAAAGATCGCAATATAAAAGATAGAGCTATGAAATTTTACACACACACATTGCTACTACTCTTAGTATAGCAAATGGGATATATATGTATTCGTTTTAGTATATCCCGCGTTGGCCCCTTATTTGGCATGTTTAGGTTTTAAATTATATTTTTCTACCCGGATTTTTGGCGGCTGGCGTGCATATTGTTGTTACTTAGACCTGTACAAAGGTTCAGTCCTATTTTCGGTATATTAATGGTTTTAGTCTTGTGCATCTGCAATTTTATATGCCGCGAACTTGGAGCATGAAAAACTTCTATGGGGAAGATTTTGATTTAGTTCCATATTTTGAAATTGTTCCCTTATTAAGACTATGTCCCGTTATCGATGTTTTGGTCGTTTAAACAGCATTTTCCCACCGGCTTTGTTTTCGGTATGTTAAGGTTCCTAGCTCAGATTTCCAATTTGAATATCTGTCATTACGCCCATACAAAATTTATCATTCCGTTTGTAACACCTCAAAACTATTCACCGGAGATCAGGATGGAATCATGCTAAAACTTAAACTGCTTAAACAGCAGTAAAGTTGGACTGAGCAGTAACGTCGGACTGGGCCGACTATACGATACCTTTCACCACTTTGGGTAAATATGTAAATATGTATTCTTACAATTGAATGTCAATGTACCTTTGAAGGAACATACACATGTCTTTCTGCAACCTATGAAAAATTTAATTTCATTCGGGCAGATTTAGAGTCGTATGCGTACCATAGGACAAATTTATGGAAAACGATTTATAACAAAATTGATACACGCTATTCGGTACGCCGAACTGTTAAAAATTTTATTTCAATCAGACACCAGTTCGAAATACATATGGAGGCTATGACTGCATCTGCACCAATTTCAACAAAATGCAATAACGTCATTCAAGTCTCAATTTGATACGTTGTGAAAAATTAGGTGTTTGGTGCACCATTTTATGTAAAATCGGATGAATGTATACTGATTAACTGATTTTTCGAACCTTACCACATATCATTCTAGGCTTTTTTCAGTACGCTATGCCAAATTTCGTGTAAATCGAAGGATATGTAGGGACTTGGTGCACCATTTACATAAAATCGGACAAAAAAATATATGAGAGCTATATCTATGTCTGAACCGATTTTCACGAAATTTAAAACACATCTTGAGACGTCTTCATTACGCTATGCCAAATTTCGTTCAAATCGAAAGATATATAGGTACTTTGTTGTACTTTTTACATTAAATATAGTTATATCTAAATCTGAACCGATTTTTTTAATTTCAATAGAGTTCGTCCTTGGGCCAAATAAATGAGCTGTGCCAAATGTCAACCAATTAGAATCCAAAATCCGACCTTTACTTTGTTTAAAATTTAACATGAACAGACAGACAGACAGACAGTGCTATTACTTCTAGACTGATTGGCATTAAAAATTGAATTTATCAAGGTCCCTGACCAATTTTCCACCCTGAGAGCTGGAGTCATTCTTATAAAAGACATGGAGGTGTTTTTAGCAGAACTGGAGTTCTTCTTATCGGAGACCTCGAGCTCTTCTTATCGTGGGCCTGTATTCCTATTTATAACAGAGCTGGAACACTTCTAATCGAGGACCTGGAGGTATATTTATAACAGAGCTGGAACTCTTCTTATTGAGGGCCTGGAGCTCTTCTTATGGACAACCTGCATCATCTCTTATGGAAGACCTGAAGATCTTCTTATCGAAAACCTGGAATTCTTATTATGGAAAACCTGGAGGTCGTCTTATACCCGAGTTTCTTTTGGAAGGCCTGAATGTTTTTTTTTTTTTTATAGCAGAGCTGGAGGTCTTTTTATCGAATACCTGGATATCTTCTTATCGAAGACCTGGGGCTCTTCTTGTCGAAGATCTGGGACTCTTCTTTTCAAAGATCTGAAGCTTTTCTTATCGAAATCTTGGTGGTCTTCTACTCGAAGTCCTGGAGGTCGAAAATCTAGAGTATATATATATATATACTTATATATATTTTTTCCTTACAGCAACATGTCATTCAATAATTGAATACCTGCCGGTCACGTTTGCATTTCCTTTTCCATAGACAATATGCGATACGGTGGCCCATGTCGAGAGAATTACTTCATTCTGCGTGCTGTACTCAAAAAAGGTTCGACAGTGTCGCAAAAAAGGTCATGTGGGACAAATGGGATATCTGAAAATACTGGCATGTAGAGCAAGATTTATTAGAGTATATGTCATCAAAAGAAAGTCATCGGCAGAGAGAGAAAGAAACCAATTCAAACACTGACATTGATTCAAGTAAACAATTCCCTTTGGTTCAGTTGAAGAAAGTAGCGAGCTTCAAATAAGAAAATGTCCGGGCACTGAAGACATCATTGTTGTCGGATAAAGTAGTAAAATGTCGGGAGTTCTGAATCTCTTCTGCATTGCCTAGAATAGTAAACATAAACTAGGTCTGTCTACCCCGTTAATTTCCTCAAGACATCATTGTTGTCGGATAATGGAGTAAAGTGTCGGGAGTTCTGAATCTCTTCTGCATTGCTTAGAATAATAAAAATAGGGAGAAGATCGTTCGCAACCTTTATCATTACAATATCTCAAAATGGCCTGCGAAATCAACCATAAATACGGAAAATGGACTGTAAAAAGTATTTCTCTCGGGTGGATGTGCAGTCATCTATTTTGTTTTCCGCTTCCTTTGAGACCCGACGCATATACCAAGTGCTTATTCATAAATGCCGACCCAGCATAAGAATCGAATTAGTACAAGAGTAAATTGCACCTGTGTAAAGTTTGGCAATCTAACTCCGATATAATTGATAGGATCATCATTATACGATAAGGCAAGAAAATAGCTTCAATGCCGTTCGCCAGAACAAAATAATCCTTGTCTAAAAAAGCGTTGATAAAATTTAGAACGCTGTTTGATTCTATGCCGCTCTTTTTTCTGTGACCTTCATACTCTGAGGGAATGTGGAACACATCAAGCGATACTGGACAAAATAATTTTTTTTGAAGAAAGATTTGTATGAGTCGAATATGCCTATCCCTCTGTCTATCCATGTAATTACAGATCGCATCGAATGAGATGAAATTTGGATGAAAATTGTGTGCCAAATATCCAATGTTTGTCCGATAGGCACAGTGCGATGGAGTAATATATAGATCCCATAGATAGCTTCAGAACATTCAGAATATTCGATCAACCTCACACCTACATTATGTTGCGGGGAATGACGCGTAACAAAGGTCTTGGGGCTAACCTCACGAAAACCAATTTTACTGTCAATTGTGAATAGACTCTCCATTCAAATGAGTAGTGAATCCGGAGCTCTCCTTGAAAGTTAAATTCTCCGGAACTTTCCTTTTAATATGGGCTCTTCCTATGGGATCAAAGAAGTATAACTCATTCTGCTATAAACGTGATCCCATAATCATCCTAAACTTGACCTGTAGCTAAATGTGCCTCGTGATATTCTGGGCAATGATAGCCACGATTTTGGGGATTTAAAAAAATCATTTCAAGTAGAGAATCCTTGATGAATTGTGTGACGCCGGCGTGGGAAACAACATATGAACAACTCAACATTTATTTGTAGTG
The DNA here is from genome assembly GCF_032173495.1 of Musca vetustissima. Lineage (NCBI taxonomy): Eukaryota > Metazoa > Arthropoda > Insecta > Diptera > Muscidae > Musca > Musca vetustissima. The sequence goes on along the minus strand of NW_026888168.1, from coordinate 64,117 downwards.
TATTTCAGACAGAAATCTGCTGCGGGAATGCAGACATTAGATGACTTGAGGATCCTGAATGCAGAACATAAAAATCCATCTGGTCGCAGATTCCCTGATGTAGGTCTACATCATTATTTGCTTTATTCTAGAACTGCACAATATATTTTTATTGGCAATGTGTAACAAAACTACTATATATATCAGCGCAACCCAACCAACACCTTAATCGAAGCGGTCAGTCAGTCAAAACCCAGCTGTTTCTTAAACTTAAACTAAATATATTGGCAACGTCATTGTTGTCGATGTTGTTGTCATAGTTGCTGTTGCCGTCGTCGTCATTGTTGTTGTTGTTTTCGTCGTCGTCACTGTATTATAAACTAAGCTTGATCTCACATTTAACTCAACAGATTAAAATCGAAATGGACATTTGAACAACAAAGACACTCCAATGCCAACAAGGCTTTGCCTTACATTTATGCATGTGTGTATGTATTGTTCCATATAAAATCGCAACATTCAAATCTACAGCAAAAATGAAGCAAACAACAGCAACGATGTATGACGACGCCCGTTTTTCTTTGGTATTTTTCATTGACTTGGAGTCGTCGTATGACTCCTTCAAAGGCAGGAATCAATTGCCTGAAATGAAAATTGAAAAACAAAAAACTTTTGTTTTTCTTACATACTATGTAGATATCTTATGACTTTTTAAACATTTTTGTCGCAAAAATTTCGAACATTATTCTTGAGTTTCGACTTAGATAAAAAGTTTATTGAACAACGATTGAAAAAATAAATTGAACATTTTTCTTGTACGTTGTACCGCGCGCGCTCAACGAAAAAGGGGTCATGTTGCTGGGTTGTAAAAGTGTAAAATATTTTTGGTCACTTGGTATTGGGACAAAAACTCAGCAACATTAACTCTTCGTTTATATTGAGTTGGTGTTTAAAGCATTGGTCTTAATTATCCTCTGACGTTGTTGGCTTTTTAATAATGTGGGCCAACACAACACAAACTAGCCAAACACCACATTGAGTGGTCATTTTATTTAGCCTCTAACATTGTTTTCTATCGGTATCCATAATTTTCATTTTATGTCTTTTTTTCTCTCGCTCTCTACACCTATTTATGTCTCCATGATAGTGCAACTACAAGGAAAATTAATTTGGAGCTTAATAAATGTTATCCACGAGCCATTATTTTCCATGCTGGTACTTACTGTTCCTGCTGTTTTTGTTTTTGTGAAAATTTATGATTTAATCAAAAAGGTAAGAAAAAATAACTCAAAGTCATTGGTCCATTTATTATTAGATAAATAAATTTCGTAACATTATTTTTCCTAGTAATTATTTTTATCGTGTAATGGGATAGGGGGTAACATTCCAATGGATTTTTTGGCAACATTTTCCATAATAAATTTAACAAATCTATATTGTTATTTCAGTTAGATGAATGGAGATATAATATCAAAAAATCTGTGACATTAATGACATCTGTTCATTAGACATACTAGAAGTATTGTTTAACTGATTTTTTCGAAGGAGATCATATCTTATACATAAATATTTTGTTCGTTTAATACCTTACATAATTATTTTCCGCCTCAGATTACTCTAGCATCGCTGTTTGGTGAGTGGATCTGAATATATTTGTCCTTGAAAGTGTAATAGAATTACAGTTATATAATATCTATCGGCACTGAAATTTAAATTTGGCTGGAATCTTGTCTGGCTGTTGGAATTATGATAGAAATCGCAATATTTATGATAAAGTTTTGCTGACTTAACTATTTTCCATAGGATAGTATTGCAGATGAGGTATATCGGTCCACGTTTTGGTATACCTCCCAATTTTCGGTATTTTGAAAGTTGAAGGTGCATTTCCAACCAAAAAGCTAATTTGGCATTTCGGAGAAGTTCATATTTTGACACAGCCCCATCTAAATGTCGCGCCCAATTTGAGGGTTTAGCCAAACCAATCGATGTTTGGGCGCCACACCAATTAACAGAAGCCTTGGCCAAACGAAATGAGATAGACCCATTCCTTATACGGATGGTGACTGGAGATAAGAAATGGATCACATACGATAACCCTGTGTGAAAACGATCATGGTAAAAGAGCTTTAAAGCACCTCAAACGGTGGCCAAACCAGGACTAACGGCCAGGAAGGTTCTGCTGTACATTTGGTGGGACTGAAAGGGGATTATTTATTATGAGTTGCTTCCATATGTCCAAACGCTAAATTCTGATCTCTACTGTCAACAACTGGACAATTGACCAGAAACGGCCACCAGGACAACGCTAGGCCACACACATATACAGTGACTTGCCAGAAACTTCGGGAGCTTGATTGGGAAGTTTTAATGCGTCCTTCATACAGTCCTTGGAACCAGGCGATTGTAATGTTTTTCTTGCATTGCAAAATTTCTTTAATGATAAAAAATTGATATCTATGGAGGATTGTGAAAATCGACTACAAGAGATTTTTTTGCAAATAGAGAGAAGGACTTCTATGAAAGGGGAATTATGAAGTTACCTTTAAAATGGCAACAAATCACACAACAAAACGGTGCATATTTGGCCCAAATCGGACATTCTGAAGCATGTTGAATAAAGTCCTATAGTTCATATAAAAACCAGTAAGGAAAGTAGTAAAGTCGGACTGGGCCGACTATATGATACCCTTCACCACTTTGGGTATATTCCAAAAATGTATCGGAAAAGACGTCGCCTTTTTGAAGGAATTTTAACATGAAATTGAACGAACTTATATATGTGATTTTTATATCTTTCTGGAACCTATGTTAAATTTCATTTCATTTGGGCAAGTTTAGAGTGGTTTGCGCACATTGCGACAGATTTGTGTAAATCACACACGCTATTTGGAATGCTGCACTGTTTAAAATTTAAGCTCAATAAGTAAGTCGAAATTATATATGGAAGCTACGAGATATTTCATATCTGAACCGATTTAAAGCAAACTTGCCAGAGATTAATTTACACTAATTCCAATATGTTGTGTCAATTCAATACATTTAATTCAATACGTTATGCCAAAATTCGTGCAAATCAAATGATTTTCAGGGACTTTGGTGCAACATTTACCTAAAATCGGTCGAAACTATATATGGGAGCTATATCTAAATCTGAACCGATTTTCAGGAAACATCATTCTAGACCTAATTCAGTAGGCTATACCAAATTGCATGCAAATCGAAAGATATATAGGGACTTTGGTACACAATTTGCCTTAAATCGGGCGAAACTATATATGGGAGCTATATCTAAATCTGAACCGATTTTCACGAAATTTAGCAAACATCGTTCTAGACTTAATTAAGTACGCTATGCCAAATTTCATGCAAATCGATGGATATATAGGGACTTTGGTACACCATTTACCTGAAATCGGACGAAAATATATATGGGAGCTATATCTAATTCTGAATCGATTTTCACGAAACTTAGAAATCATCATTCTAGACCTAATTCAGTAGGCTATACCAAATTTCGTGCAAATCGATGGATATATAGGGACTTTGGCACACCATTTGCCTTAAATCGGACGAAACTGTATATGGGAGCTATATCTAAATCTGAACCGATTTTCACGAAATTTAGCACACATCGTTCTAGACTTAATTAAGTACGCTATGCCAAATTTCGTGCAAATCGATGGATATATAGGAACTTTGGTACACCATTTGCCTTAAATCGGGCGAAACTATATATGGGAGCTATATCTAAATCTGTACCGATTTTTCCCAATTTCAATAGGGTTCGTCCGTGGGCCAAACAAATGAGCTGTGCCAAATTTCATCCAATTCGGATCATAAATGCGATCTGTACTTTGTTTACAATTTAACATGAACAGACGGACGGACGGACATGCATAAATCGACTCAGAAAGTGATTCTATGCATATTCTCAAAAGGAACCATGGGTCTATCTCGATTATTTTTGCCTGTTAAAAACATATGCACAAAGACATAATACCCTGTACCACAGTGTGGTGAAGGATATAATTAAAAAAATCCATGTTTGTGGTAGTCTTTGAATAACATATTTTAAAAAATACATGTTTTTTTGAAAAAAAAAAAATATTTGTAGTCATTGAAAATATTTTTTTAATAATTTAATTTGTTCTAGTACTTAAAAATATAAAAAACGCTTATAAAATATAATAAAAAATCTCCTTTTGTGTTAGCTTTAAGTTAACATTTTAGAAAAATCCACGCCTGTCATAGTCCTTAAAAAAACATTTTTTTAAGAAAACCAACTTTTAAAATATATTTGTTTAGAAATTCATGCTAGTGTTGGCTGTTGATAAGTTACTCTGAAAAAGCTATTGTCAAAAAATTTATAAAAAAATCTACACTACTCTTAGCCATCCACGCTGATTTTAGTTTTTAAAAAATATTTTTTCCTAAATGCATGCTTTCTTCCGGTGTTTAAGAAAATTAGCGAAGCTCCTGCAGTTTGCCAACGTAAATTTATAATATCTATAAAGTTCAGCTTTTTAAAACTTACATTCAAATTCAAAACTAAATAATAACTGCTATTATTGCCATAAAAGAAATTATAAATGTTAAATAATATTATTTATGGGACAATAATAACCCCACCACTCATAATTTAAACACATGCAATTTGCATTTTTTGACTACCAAAAACAAATCGAAAAAAAACCAGTAAGGAAAGTTGTAAAGTCGGACGGGGCCGACTATATGATATCCTTCACCACTGTGGGTATATTAAACAGATGAATCCTAACAGACGTCGCATTATTGAAGAACCATTAACATGAAATTAAACATGTCATTCTGTCATTCCTAATAAATTTAAAGCGAAATATCGAAATATAGGTTACACTTATTTCAGTATGGTTTTTGCATTCGGCCACATTTTGAGTTCTTTATTTACTTATAAATCCAATTTTACTTATAAATCCAAAATCGGACGAAAATATATATGGGAGCTATATCTAAATCTGAACCGATTTTCACGAAATTTAACACACATCGTTCTAGACTTAGTTCAGTATGCTATGCGAAATTTCGTGCAAATCGAAGGATATATAGGGACATTGTTGCACCATTTACATAAAATCGGACGAAAATATATATGGGAGCTATATCTAAATCTGAACCTATTTTCACGAAATTTAACACACATCGTTCCAGACATAATTCAGTACGCTATCCCAAATTTCGTGCAAATCGAAGGATATATAGGGACATTGATGCACTATTTACCTAAAATCGGACGAAAATATATATGGGAGCTATATCTAAATCTGAACCGATTTTCACGAAATTTTACACACATCGTTCTAGACTTAATTCCGTACGCTATGCCAAATTTCGTGCAAATCTAACGATATATAGGGACTTTGGTGCAATATTTACCTAAAATCGGACGAAAATATGTATGGGAGCTATATCTAAACCTGAACCGATTTTCAGGAAATTTAACACACATCATTCTGCACCTAATTCAGTACGTTATGCCAAATTCGTGCAAATCGAAAGATATATAGCGACTTTGGTGCACCATTTACATGAAATTGGACGAAACTATATATGTGAGCTATATCTAAATCTGGACGATTTTCTCGAAACTTGGCAGACATCACTCTAGGCTTAATTCAGTACGTTATGCCAAATTTCGTGCAAATCGAAAGATATATAGGGACTTTGGTGCACCATTTACATGAAATCGGACGAAACTATATATGGAAGCTATATCTAAATCTGGACCGATTTTCACGAAACTTGGCAGACATAATTCTAGACCTAAATGATTAGGCTGTACCAAATTTCGTGCAAATCGAAAGATATATAGGGACTGTTTGCATTAAATCGGTTAAATATATATATATATATGGGAGCTATATCTAAATCTGAACCGATTTTTCCCAATTTCAATAGGGTTCGTCCTTTGGCCGAATAAGTGACCTTTGCCAAATTTCATCCAAATCGGATCATAAACGCGACCAGTACTTTGTTTACAATTTAACATGCACAGACAGACAGATAGACGGACGGACGGACATGCATAAATCGACTTAGAAAGTGATTCTATGCATATTCTCAAAAGGAACCATGTGTCTATCTCGTTTCCTTTTGCCTGTTACAAACATATGCACAAAGACATAATACCCTGTACCACAGTGTGGTGAAGGGTATAATAATTGATTTGTTTTTCCCCAAACTAATATCTATCGAAACCGATATTTAAATTTAGATGGAATCTTTCTGCTTTCTGCCTGCTGAAATCATGATAGAAATCGCAGTATTTATGATAGAGATTTGCTGACATTACTATTCTACATAGGGTGGTATTGCCGATGAGGTATATCGGTTGACGTTTTGGTTTACCGCCCAATTTTCGGTAGTTTTATCGGTAAAGCAAATACATATATAGATATAGCTTCCATATATAATTTTATAGATTTTATGTAAAGACCCAGTGCTTGTTCGAAAGTTTGCTTAGCATATTTTGCTTAGTGCTAAGTTTCGTTGGTAGGATAAGGTAGAATGATTACAACAGATGGCTAAGTCGTCTTAAAATTCCATACTTTTTAGGGTATAAACTGACAATATCGAGTAACGAATATCCCCCATACTAAGGTGGAATACGGCTGTATGGGGACAAACCCAACACACGGAATAAATCAGTTAATTATTTTAATATAAACAAGAAAAAACGATGCTTCGGCACGCCCGAACTGTTATTCTGGTTCCAAATCACAGACACTCTCCACTTCCATGAGAAAATTCGGTTAAATATTTACGAACTCCGAAAATGAGAATCTGAGTGAGAATCTCCACTCAATGAGAATCTAAAATATTAAATTATATTAAATGAAGCACGTGTACAAGATCCACAAAATACCGAATGTTAAGTTGTAGTGTTTTATGGGAAATTCCCTAAAATGTGAACCAATATTATTTATGTTTGGTAGGAAGATGTGACACCATATGATAACCTGAAAAATTAAATGAAAGCCATCATAATTGATAATTTTCGGTAGGGACACCTTCTACTCAATGAGAATGCAAAATATTAAAAAGCTCTCAAATTGTTTGAAACAATTACTAAAGCTCCCAAAATACTGAACTTTGGGGTGAATCGTTATATTTGGGTGAACCCATATTAATATTTAATACCATACCACATCCCGCAATAACAAATTACATACATACAGATAGAAACAACTACCCAAAATCATTTAAAATTCAAATATTTGGGAGTACCGATATATAGAGGGCAACCCTGAAATGAAAGCCAATATTTGACAATCTGATTTGATAGCCAAAGTGAATCCAAAATACTAATTTACAGCTGATTCTCTTAAAAAAACGTGACTAAAACTCCTTAAATACCAAACAATTGGTGATACCGTTCTTAAATCATTTTCGGTATGACGGTTCGGTATGACGCCATTAAATCATTTTCGGTATGACGGTTGAAAAGTGGTTAACAAATCCCCATAATACCGAATATTTGGGGTACCGGTATATGGGTAATACGGTGAGCGTAGCCCTATAGTCGGACGGGCCAACCTTATGATAACCTATACAAATACCACTGCGGATCCATATTCCGACCCTGGGTAATATTTGGCGACCGTTTTGAGGTCAACAGCTACTCTGCGGCATATTTTCCCGGAGTATAAATTGTCCTTTGTTATTTTACACAAACAAATTTCGGCTCATTTGATAAAAGAGCCTTCTAAATTAGTTAGTCAGATCGATTTCGCCATGGAAAATTAGTGATGTCTGTCATATAATTGTGGCCTTTAAATCGACAAGAAGAACATAACATTTTCGGTTTATTTCATCTCCGAAATGTCAGCTTATCATCATCGAAAATTATTGATTGATGGTAACCAGAACCTCATTCCATATTTCCTAGCTATCAGCGCTACATTTCCTTCCTCTGGTGTGATAATGGTAATTCTAAACAATATTGGAATACGTAGGCACCTGCAAGTATAATATTATAGTATAACTCCCACATCCGAGTACATATTTCAACATAATTTGTATCAATTTAAATGTCAAACACTCTTCTTAGATAATTATGGAACTTATCGGATCTGTATACACGCCATAGAATAAAAATTCTGTAATATTTTACACAAAATTCTGCTATATATTGACCGACCCTCATCAAAATAGTTATGATTATTCGATGGTCAGATCCCTTTCCTTGAATACAATTTCGTGATATACACCGAGCACCCAGAAAAACAGAAAAAATAAGGTTTTTGGTCTATTTCATACCCTAAATATTAACCGATCATTAGTAAAAACATTGGAATCTTCTTTGGTCAGAACCCGTCCCACATTGGTACATAACTGTGGTCTGTATGGTGTTTACAAATCATAATGAACAGACGGACGAACAGACACATATGTCCAGATCAACTCAGGTAGTCGAGATATGCTCGGTATACTAAAAGGTAAGTCCAGGACAAATATTTTGCGACGTTACAAACTTTCAGGGCTGCACAAAGCTATAATACCCTTACAACATAGTTGTGTAAGGTATAACAAGCAAGGTCTCTTCATCTTGTGAGGGCGTTTATAAAGAAAATAACCACATATAAAATTCTATATATTATTTTTCAATGACCCTAGTTCAAACCGTTAAAGATATTATACGGTTTTACGTTCCGTCATTGTGTTATGTTGTAAACATTACTTACTGGCAACTTCATCTACACCTACAATACCATTTGACCACACACATGAAACATTGCCGTTTAGCTGTTCCCTCTATAATATTTTCTAAATATTATGTTCCTTTGCCAGCCCACATTACAAAACTAACAATATGGGTCATTCACATGTCAAAATGCTTAACAACGAAAGACAACAAAAAACGCCAAACCACTCCGTTTTGAGTTGAGCTAGCAAAATAGATTCTAAAGCCAACAAAACAATATTTTAACTATTTTGTTAAAACCAAACTATTTACATCTGACATTTAACACCTCGCAGTTAAGGCTGTAGAATGAAAACCAAATTCAAACCCTCTTTGAAAAAAAACTCGTAACAAAAAAGGTCGAAAGGAGAAACTTACAGAACAATGCCTTGAACTTATCTAAGGAACAATAAAAATACTAGAAAATAACACTCACACATATACACACACCGTCACAGACACAAACACCAGACAAAGTATTGTTCTGCTCTTTTGAAGTCAGACAGTCTGCAGGAAATAAGAACCAAACCAAACACCAAAGCAATATTGCAGAAATATGCCGGCAAAGCAACAACTTTAGTGTTACTTAAAAGGAAAAATTATTTGCAATATCGCGATTAAACTGTTTCTTCAAAAGTCAAAAATTTCACACAGCAGGAAAAATAGGCGAAACGAAGAAAAAAAACTAGCAATAACAGCAATTTGGAATTCTTCCTGAAATAAAGGCAAATTGTTAGGGTTGTCATGGTGAAAAAAGTTGCGACAGAAAAACTTCGAACGATCAAATATCCTTACACAAAAATTATAAACATTGCTTAAAGTTAACGTTTTCAAAAATTTGGAGATTAAAAACACATTTGCCTATGAATTGATATTTTAATATTAGTAGTGAACCAATCCATAAAGAACAACAAGAAAAAGCAGCTGTAAAAGATGGAGGGTATAATATTAAGCTGACATATAAAAAATGATCGTTATAGATCCAAGTTTTTTTTTTGTGTACCATGAACATAAAATCAGAAGAAAATTTATAACGGAGCTTTACACACTCTATCCTACACACAATTCCATACGTTATGCCGTTTTCATAAAATCGGACGAAAATATATAGGAGAGCTATGTTTAAACCTGAACCGATTTCAACAAAACTTCACACATGTCACTCTAGAGTCAATTCAGTACGCTATTCAAAATTTTCTTTTCAATCGGACAATACTTGACAGTTTGGTATGCCATGGGAGTATATCTAAATTTAGGAGATTTTAATTCGAAAATCGGAAGGGAACATGCCCCACCGTCGGAAAATTCAGCCGACTTGGTGGCAGCAAAAAACATGGCAGTTAGCAGCACCAGATTCAAGCATTTCGATATACACAAGCCACTTGGATTTCTTCCGATCGAAAAAGCTAAATCAAATATATAATGTTATGATAGACGGAAGGCATTCGTCCAGTGTCTTAGACGTTCGATCGATACGAGGAGCGAATATCGAGTCTGGCCATTACCCTGTGGCAGGCAAGGTTAGCAGCCGTCTGAATGTAGCTGTAAAGGTACGATTTAATATAACACGGAAACTCGACGTCGGAAAGCTCCAAACACAACAGATAGCAGAAGCCTAATCCGCTCAACTTACCCACCTGCTTGACGAAAGCACTTCTTGTCCCGATATGAATATAGGAGCATAATGGCAAAGAATTGCCCACTCCCTACAAACTGCAGCAAAAGCAACACTGGCTACCAAAGAACACAATCACCACGGGTTTGTACGATCAGGAGTGTCGTAATGCAACTGATATGAAAAACCCAGCGTACAGGGCAACCTTGGGGACAGTAGCAACACGTATTGTGATGGAGAATTATCGGCTTTACAATCTATACGCGACTTCGACATAATCAGTTATATCGAGCTGCAGCAACTACGGTGGCTAGGCCATGTTATAAGAATTGATGAGGATTCCCCCACTCACAAGGCATAGGGAAAGGCCACGACTTAAATGGAAAGATTAAGTAGAAGACAAAATATCAGAACATGGTCTTTTAAATTAGAAAAGATGCGCACAATAATCTTTTTTACCCTTCACCACGCTGTGGTGCAGGATATTATGTCTTTGGGCATATGTTTGTAACAGGCAAAAACACAGGTCGCATTTATGATCCGAATTGTATGAAACTTGGCACAGCTAATTTATATTTTCGTCCGATTTAAGGAAAATGGTGTACCAAAGTCCCTATATATTTGTCGATTTGCACGAAATTTAGCACAGCGTAATGAATAAGGTTAAGAATGATGTGTGCCAAGTTTCGTGGAAATCGGTTCTGATTTAGATATAGCTCCCATATATATCTTCGTCCGATTTAAGGTAAGTTGCGTACCAAAGTCCCTATGTATCTTTCGATTTTCACGAAATTTGGCATAGGGTACTAAATTAAGTCTGGAATGATTTGTGCAAAGTATCGTGAAAATCGATTCAGATTTAGATATAGTTCCCATATATAGCTTTGCCCGACTTTAGGTAAATAGTCCACTAAAGTCCCTGCAAATGTTTTCATTTTGACGAATTTTGGCATAGCGCACTGAATTAAGTCTATAATGATGTGTGCAAAGTTTCGTGACAATCGGTTCAGATTTAGATATAGCTCCCATATATATTTTCATCCGATTTAAGGTAATTGGTGCACCAAAGACCCTATATATCTTTCGATTTGTACGAAATTTGGCATAGCGTACTGAAATGCGTCTAGAATGATGTGTGCAAAGTTTCGTGAAAATCGGTTCAGATTTAGATATAGGTCCCATATATATTTTATCCGATTTTAGGTAAATGGTGTACCAAAGTCTCTGAAAATCATTCGATTTGCACGAAATTTGTCATAGCGTACTGATTTAAGGTTAGAATGGCGTGTGCTAAGTTTCGTGAAAATTGCTTCAGATTTGGAAATAGCTCCCATATATATTTTCGTCTGATTTTATGTAATTGGTGCACCAAAGTCCCTATATATCTTTCGATTTGCACGAATTTTGGTATAGGGTAGTGAATTAAGTCTAGAATGATGTTGCTAAGCTTCGTGAAAAGATCCATAGGTACGCCGATTGACACAACGTACTGAAGTAATATAAATTAGTCTCTGGCAAAAACGCGTCGTCTGTTAAGATACATATGTAGAATATACCCAAAGTGGTGAAGGGTATTATATAGTCGGTTTAGTCCGACTTTACTACTTTCCTTACTGGTTTAAGCTCGGCTTATGGAACAGCCGTTTTGCCACAAGCCAGCTACGTTAAGTGTCCAATTGCTTCGCAATATTGTAGAACGTGGTGTGCTGCAGCATAACGAATGGCGTGTGTCAAGTTTGTTTTAAATCGGTCCAGATTTACTTATAGCTGTCGTATATAATTTCATCTGATTTTATATAAATGGTATACGGAAATTGGTGAATGACATGTGTATGGACTAAATGATGTCGATTTATTGTATCCGATCGATATCGACAAAAGCACTATAGTGTACATTTGCTAGGCTTGGTTTAGTTCGGCATATATTATATATTTCTATAGATCACAAAAAGGAATCTGAGGAACGCCTCTTCTATGTACCCAAAAAATCTTTGGACTTGGGTCTTCTCCTTACGGGCTCAATCTTGATTTTTTCCCTTCTATTTCGGTATTTTAACAAATCTCCCTAAAACATAAAATATTTCCCTATAGGGCATACCTAAATTACCAATAGTTCTGCCTATTATGATATTTCAAGGGTTATTTCGCTTTGAGTGCATCGGCTCGTTATAAATGATGCTGATTATGACACATGACTGGTGTTGAGATTTTTCGGTCTCAACTGTGAAATAGGAGACTACCGCACCACATGTGTGCTGCAGTTAGCGTCAACAGATAAAGCAAATGGCTAGCCTAGACGAAGAAGAACTATAAGAAAACAGCGCAACTGATGGGAATTGGAAGATGAAAAAGTTTTAAGTAAATTTACCGGCTGTTTTGAAAAAAAAAAAATCAGCAACTTTTCTACATAAATACCATAATATGCTGCAATAACAAAATATATAGGCAACTTGTTGTTGTTGTTGCTTTTCCACCAAAGTTGAGATGTTGTACTTTAGAGCTGTTGTTGTTGTTCGTGTTATTCTTTCAGATGATCACCAGCCAACCACCAACCGCCAGTCAAGCTATGCTTCCTCAGTGAATGGCTGTTATGCCATGTTCTATATAAAACAACATGGACACCGTAACAACAACATTGACTAAATGGTGCACAACATCAGCCGCAACAGGCAAGAGAGTTGCAGCAACAACAGCAGCAGCAACAAATTGTGTGAAAAATTCGTATACATTCATTTGCTTGCCAGCTAGACAACAGCCGCCGCCGGTTTATGGTGGTTCATATCCTCGAGAACCATTATCACCGACTTGAATATTCTTGCCACTAATTCCTTGTAACAACTCATAACTCTACTGTGCAACAACAGCGGCAGCAACAACAACAACTACAACACCAATGAAAACATCAACAACTAGAACGAAATCTCCACAGAAAAACCTTTAACTTCAAAAAGTCAAAATGACTAAAATTCCTATATTCGGCTCCTGAAGAGTAAAGCATCTATGCCGCCGTTTCTCTTATGAGCAAGCCAACAAGTACGACCATCAAAAAGAAGGATTCAAAGTGCTGTGAAGCAATGCAAACCAGATCTACCAACAGCACCACCACCGCCGCCACTACATTAGTTTAGATGCGTGTTTCAATAGCTGTGGACATAATGAATGCTATTAAAGCATAGACATCATCACCCGCGGTACATGCTGCAGTACATGTGTAACATGTTAACATCAACTCCAGCAACAGCATTTACATCATCACCAACAACAATATCAGAAAAGAGCAGCAGCCGGCAGCCAACGAGAAGGATGGATGGACGGACGAATGAACGGACGGCTGCCGGAAAGTTCACCATCCAGCTAGCAATAACGACATCTCCTTTAAATTGAGAACTAAATATTCATAGCGATGAAATGGAATGGAAATGCTCTGAAGAAGGTTTTTTGCGGAGAACCACAGGTCCATAAATGTTGATATATTTAAAATACACGGGCTCACAGAACATTGGCATTTATTAAAACAGTATGGTAAAGATTGGAAGGATTTCAGGAGCGGGTTTAAAGGGGGAGGAGAGGGAATATTAGCCATATTGTACAAAAAATCGAATGAAATTGAAAATATTTCGGGACATGTAGATTTGAGGTCAGCTCCTGTTTCTTCCCCTGGCATCTTTTCCGTCCGTCCTCTTGCCCGATTATTATCTGAAAAGTCATTCTAATTAATTGGACAGATGTCCTTTCCCATGAAAACCTATTATTTTCGGCTTTTAATAAGTAGCATCTCGAGCGTCTAGAAGACCAAATTTAATTTTTGGTCCATTTCATCCTCGAAATATCATCTGATCATCATTGAAAATTATAGGTATCGTCCTTTGTCGTAACGGGAACCTCATTTCCTAGCAATGTGGTGGTAATGGTAATACTACACAATATCACAATACGGAGACCCCATTAAATAGTTCGGTATAAATCCCCGATCCGTGTACATACATCAATATACTATCAACTTCACGGTTTTATGTCCTTCTGGAGGTAACTTATAGCCCATGGCATATACTCTCTGTAATTTTTCACACAAAAGTCTGGGTTCATTTGACTCTAAATATTGACGGATCTTTATCAAATCAGTCATGCTTATTCCATGGCCAGATCCCGTTCTTAGGGTAAAATTTCGTGATGTTCGGGTAATAATTCAAAATATATTTCAAAATATATTCTTTTCGTTTTGGGCTCATTTTAAGAATGAACTGCTGACCGATCATTACCAAAAACAATGGGGCTATCTTTGGCCAGAACCCGTCCTACATACAAAATTTCGAGGTTCATAACTGTGGTCTGTATCGTGTTCACACATTGTAATGGACAGAGGGACGGACACACATGTCGACTCAGCTAGTCGAGATATGACGATTGGTATACCTAAGGTTGGGTCTAGGACCAATATTTCACGGCGTTACAAACTCTTGGGCCACACAAAAGCTATAATACCCTGACGACATATTTGTGTAGGATATAAATATTCTAGTAATTTTTAAAAAACACAAGTGCCCACTTTTGGTTACTTTGTACTCATGTTCAGTCCCGTCACTTGGATTGCAATGGTTCTGGTCAAAATTATAAAATTCTCATAATCCTGGACTCACTTTATATATGTGAGAATGCAAGTCCTATGCGGAATTCCGAAACGTGAAGTAGAAGACCCACAGAATGAAACAGGGTGTTAGCGAAATGTTAAGAATGCCGCGGAACGTTTCAACCTCTATCATTCTGACAATCCACAACCACCGGGCGAAATATGTGAAAAGATATACTACTACGAAGTTCATCTTGTGAATTTATTCCATCTGAGGATTGTTGAAATACCCGCTACAATAGGTACACTGTTCACAACAAGTGAAATAAAGCTCCCACTGAACAAAATGTTTAATGGAGAAAGATTCCGATTGCACGAAAATGGCATAAGAAGAGGACAAACCTGCACATAGCTGATCATGTAAAATTCTTCCAACTTAGGGATATGAACGAGCGAGAATCGGTCCTCATCATATCAGGCGACTTAAGCAAAGTAACAACTCTGGCACGTTTCCAAGAAAACGGACACCATATATTCCGGCATGACTTTCCAGCAGGAACCACAATCGCTTCCTTCACCACATAGATGGCCGAAATGACAGCACGATGATAATATCAGTCCACTACACAACCAAATGCTGTCGGTGCAGTACCTGTTGGTGTAGTATTATCCCTTGGAACTCATGAAATAGCCCTAATGATAGTTTTAACTCACGCATGTACGTCAGGAGAGATCTTCATGATCTTGAGAGAGGTCTAAAGATACAAGCGTAAACCTCTAAATCAAAAGACCTTTCAGGTATATCTGAATATCAATTTCTTTATGTCGCGAATTAATGGATTAGTGCCCAACACAAGCCCAGCATGTTGACTAGGACCACACGATAGTGTTTCAACTACCCAGCAAGGGTACGCACCTCACTCCGAATTCCCTGTCGACGCAGCCCGGAGATGTTGCAACCAAACATCACATAATAAGCCAAACCTTTCTGAATTTTGATACAGAGGAGACCGAACCAGACAAAACATAATATGCCCTTGTTGTATTTTAGTCTAACAACGGCAAATCTATACGACCCGAAGTTCTATTTAACATTGACACTAACGGTCGATGCAAGATTCGGTCGAAGCGAATCAAAGTATGATAATGTTTTATAATAGTTAAATCGTTCCGGAAAGAACAAGTATAAATGAACTATTCCGTAAAAGGAGCGATCGGAACTAGGTCCACTTCTTTTGTTCGTCTAATTCCTCCTGCTTCTGTTGTTCATTTTTGCTCCCGTTCACATAGTTACATTTGACCCAATCGTTTGTTTACATTTTCCCATATATTCACCGAAGTCCTGACGTGTTCCAGTGACCCATTTGGACGAAATGGAACTTAATGAATGGCCTTGTTCATTTTAAGGAGTGAACCTAAAATAGATCGAACCGCATCGGAATCGTATAAATGTTGTATATCTTTGACCGCATGCTCACAGCACTTGTTGCTTCGGGCTAAGGATACGTAGTCGAGCGCAAAAGTCGACTTTTAGACTTTTCGATTTTTGCCTCTGACCAAAAAGTCGATTTTTAGACTTTTCGACTTTTGCCTTTGACTAAAAAGTCGACTTTTCGATCTTTCGATTTTGTCAAAACTGTTCAAAATCGATTTTCGACTTTTACTGACTTCCGGAAAATCGACTAAAAATTTGATTTTTTATATGAATTATTATGAACAGATAATGTAAAATTCCGTTAAGTGCTATTTTTGGGCTATTTGAGCTTTGTGATAAGAAACCATGTATTTATGAAGAAAATCGAAAGTCGATCTTGAAAAGTCGACTTTCCGATGTTCTCATAGATCAAAAGTCGACTTCGACTTTTAGATTTTTCAATACAAAAAGTCGATTAGTCGAAAGTCGATTTACTTATCCCTACTTCGGGCAGTGCTTGTTGAGTTATGTTTCTTTGGCTCGTTGGACTATCTGTACTGCAATCGAAGTAGTCTACGCATGGACAGGTGGATGATATTGGTACTAACTTAAACTCGATTTGCACTATTAATTGGGAAAAATCGGTTCAGATTTAGATATTTCTCCCATATATATTTTCGTCCGATTTTTAACAAATGGTGCACCAAAGAGTCAAATTTAGTCCAATTGGCACAAAATTTTGCACAACGTACTGAAGATCGTGTAGTCTAACATGTGCCAAGTTTTATTGAAATCGGTTCAGATTTAGATATAGCTCCGATAAATATTTTCATCCGATTTTTAGCAAATGGGGCACCAAAGAGTCACATTTAATCAAATTGGCACGAAATTTAGCACAACGAACTGAAGTTTTGATAGCCTAAAGTGTTTCAAGTTTTATTGAAATCGGTTCATATTTAGGTTTAGGTCCCATATATATGTTCGTTCGATTTTGCGCAACTTGTGCACCAAAGAATTAAAGGGTGCACTAAATAATGAACTGATGATTGTGGATGAACTGGAGATAATATCTTCAACAGCGCTCTGTTCACATATAAACACAGATCATATATGTAAAGTAGTCCAATTTCATGTCAATGGTCCTTCAAAAGTGCGAGGTCTGTCAGGATGCATCTCTTGAATATAGCCAAAGTGGTAAAGGGTATCGTATAGTCGGCCCGTCCGACTTTATTATTTTCATACTGGTAATTAAATGGATTTTTAATTCAAGCCCCTTTACTGATACCACCTCTGCGTACTGCATATCCTCACAGTGTTTTTACAACAAGTTGTAAAAGAACAATACTGATGATGATGATGATGATCTTCGCCCGGCATGGCGCAAAGTGCAATCTCATATTTCCTCTCGTCCCTCACAATAGGAAATATTATGACGCACAAAGTTAGCCATACTTACAGCACTTCACAATATTTTTTACAAAAAAAAAAAAAAAAAAAAAAAACAACAAATCTACTACACTCGTCATAATCACATTCGCTGTTGTGTGGTTTTTGTCGTTAAGCGCGTTGTAAGTACAACAGCAACAACAATGATAAGTTGCTGTTGTACTTACAACGCGCTCAACGCTATCATTCCTGTTGATGACGTCGAGATGAACGCTGTGTTGATGATATTTTGCCTCAGATACCCCTAAAGGTTATTATTTTATATGACTGAGTTTGTGAGTTCTATTCTATGGAATATCCTTTCGTATGGTTTGGCTTAATTTCAGACTCCGAACATATTTGTATGTGTGGTTATGATTGCGGCGAGTTTCATGACATGAGTTTCTATATAGCCTCGACACATTTACATATCCAAACCACCGCATGTTGCCTGCCTGCCTGCTCGCCATTCCGCCACTCGGCAGGCTTCATAGTGCAGTGCGAGAACGTATATTAAACATTCAAAAGAGATTTGTTTTTGTTCAGTTTTGATGATGTTAACATCGTTTTCGTTTGTTGAATGCCGCACATTGCCGCTAAAAAGGGTATCAAAGTGCCGCTAAATGATGTGTCACTTTTAATATAATAATTTTTTTATTCATTTGTTTCTTTCCATCGTTGCCCCTCTCTGCTATCTCTCGTGCACTTTAATTTATATGAAGTTTTTATTAAAAGAAGAAGAACTTTGTTTTGCTTGTAATTCATAGTAAAATTTGTAAAACGATAAACATGTGGGGGGTACTTTGAAATTTTGAATATATTTTTATGAGTTATGATATCTTTTAATTTCGCTTTTGAAATGATATATTATTAATATGGGGGATAGTGAATTAAAGGCAAAGTAATTTATATCACTCTATTTAAATTGTATAATCGATTTATAAATATATATATGTATGCCCTGACAACATAGCTAATGGGATAATTCCCAACAATATTTTATTTTTCTATCTTCTGATTCTATTCTTTTTGTGTACTGTCTTGTTATAATGACTGACGGAAGAGCAAAAACAAGTGCCTGAAGTTAAATATTTTATATGTGTGACTGATTAGCATGTGTTGAATATAGCAGGATTTTTTTAATTCGTAATCTAAGGATAAGAAAAGTATTTAGCCCTTCTAAATATTCTAACATTAGTATTTGACGAACAAGCATACCCAGATCATTGGAATTAGAGTTGTAGACATAGTAAAAGGTGTGTATACAAAACCGTTTATGGAAATTCGTACTAGGAGTATGCGAAAAATAGGGGAACACTGTGAGGGTGTAGTGTTGTAATGGGGAGGTTTTTGTTATGAAAATTAGTACTACAAGTGAAATAATTTATTATTTGGTACTAAATTTCTTGTCTGTCCCCACAGTCTAAAGTTTTGTGGTAAATCTCGTTTTCATTTTACGGTTCAAAAATATAAAGAGCAAGGACTCGAGAAAGAAGAAGGAAATGTTTTACGAAAATATCGATTTAGCGGAAGACAGTTAAAGATGCCATTCCAGAATACGATAAGGTATTTTGAAAGTCTTAAGCAAAATACCCAACATAAGTGATTGTAATTTTGAATTCAGGGTTTTTTGGAGCCATACATTCTCATCTTATCAATATCGGTTCATATACCACAGGTCCTGGCCCTTAGGTGGGGAAGGTGGGAGATGTCTCCCAAATTGTTGCAAACTCGAGCATCAATTTCGGAGGCAAACTTTTTCGCAGATAGTGTTCAATATAAGTTCCCATTTTTGTACCCTTCACCACTCTGTGGTACAGGGTATTATGTATTTGTGCATGTGTTTGTAACAGGCAAAAGGAATCGAGATAGACCTACGGTTCTTTTTGAGAATATTCATAGAATCAAATTCTGAGTCGATTTATGCATGCGTCTGTACGTCCATGTTTTTTTAAGCAAAGTACAGGACGCATTTATGATCCAATTTGGGTGAAATTCATATACAATTTCACTTATTTGTGGTACACCAAAGTGTTCCCGATTGATATGCATGGGTTAATATGGGCTAATTTAAATTAGTTCAAATATCTATGTAGATCACATATTTAAATCTATGAAAAGGTGCAACCAATCGTGCAGACTTGGGGTCTATGATGTACCACTGTTATACAATCGAGCAAAAGTATGTATGAGAGCGATATGTAAATCGGCACCGATTTGTGTTATCGTTGGGTTGCAAATCTTCCTACCAAGATATTAATGTCGTTCGATTTTTGGCATTAGCACCCACATAAAAGTCTAGGTACTCTATATTTTTTTGGACCTAGCCTCATTTTCCAACAGAAAAGACTCTATTTTATGCAATATTTAGACTTTCTGGAACTATATCTGAACCGATTTTCACGAATTTAGCAGTTCAGTTAAAATCGGTAGACAATATATATTGGAGCGATATCTAAATCTGAATCTATTACGAAACTTAGCAGACATCATTCTGGACTAAACTCAGTACGCTGTTTCAAATTTCGTACAAATCGAAAGATACCAAGTCCCTAGGTGCACCATTTCCATTAAATCGGACGAAAGTATATATGGGAGCTTTATATAAATCTGGACCGATTTTCACGAAACTGGACCTAATTAAAACTTTGGTGCACTATTTACATAAAATCGGACGAAAATATGTGCACTATTTACATAAAATCCGACGAAACGATATATGGGAGCTATATCTAAATCTGAACCGATTTTCCCGAAACTTGGCGCACGTCATTATTGACCTAATTAAGTACTTTATGCCAAATTTCGTGCAAACCGAAAGATATATAGGGACTTTGGTACCCCATTTACCTTAAATCGGACGAAACTATATATGGGAGCTATATCTAAATCTGGACAAATTTTCACGAAACGTAGCAAACTTCATTCTGGAGCCAATTCAGTATCCTATGCCAAATTTCATGCAAATCCAAGGATATATAGGGACCTTGGACACCGATTTACCTTAAATCGGACCAAAATATACATAGGAGCTATATCTAAATCTGAACCGACTCTTCCCAATTTCAATAGGGTTCGTTCTTGGGCCAAATAAGTGACTTGTGCCAAATTTCATCTAAATCGGATTATAAATACAGGTCCTTTGTTTACAATTTAACATCTACAGACGAACGGACGGATACGCATAAATCCACTCAGAAAGTGATTCTATGCATATGCTCAAAAGGAACCATGTGTCTATCTCGCTTCATTTTGCCTGTTACAAACATATGTCCAAAGACATAATACCCTGTACCACAGTGTGGTGAAGGGTATAAAGAGAATGTCGAATCATGTTTGGTCTACATGTTATAAAGATATTTTTTTCTAATTAAATTTCGAATACTTGAAATATATTAAATTGACCTTAATTACTTTCCGAGCAAACCATTTTAAAACCCAGTAAGGAAAGTGGTAAAGTCGGACTGGGCCGACTATATAATATCCTTCACCACTTTGGGTATATTCTACATATGTATCCTAACAGATTCTCTGTTCGAAGGAACATTGCCATGAAATTGAACGAACTTGAATATGTGATCTTTATGACTTTCTTGAACTATATCTGAACCGATTTTCACGAAACTTAGCAGTTCACTTAAAATCGGTAGAAAATATCTATGGGAGCGATATCGAAATCTGAACCGATTACGATGCTTAGCAGACATCATTCTAGACTCAATTCAGTACGCTGTGTCAAATTTCGTGCACATCGAAAGATACATAGGAACTTGGTGTAACATCTCTATTAAATCGGACGAAAATATATATATGGGAGCTACATCTAAATCTAAACCAATTTTAACGAAACTTAGTTCACATCATTGTGGTCTTAATTTAGGTCCAAATTTCGTACAATCCGAAAGATATATAGCGACTTTGGTGCTCCAATTACATTAAAGCGGACGAAAATATATATGAGAGGAAATCTGAACCGATTCACAATTTCAATTGGGTTCGTCCTTGGACAAAACGAATGAACTGTGCCAAACTTTATCCAAATCGGATCATAAATGCGACCTGACTTCTCGAAATATTGGTTTCTTTGGACCAAATCCGCATCAAACAGACGCCTTGCTGGTAAAGTGTAAAATTTGTTGCACCCTCAGCAAAAATGTGCCACATATAAATACGGGGTTTAGACACAACTTTCCTTTTGCCAAATTAGTTTCAGAAAATTTGGAGTGATTTACATTTCGTATTCCAATTTCTTTCGATTCACCAATTTCTTGCAAACTTTACGAATAGTACATATTATTCAAATATTTTTCTCCCTAAATTTCAAATACTTGAAATATATTAAATTGACCTTAATTACTTTCAGAGGAAAGTATTTTAAAAAACAATTAGGACTGTAAACCTAAATACGATCATAACAAAAAATGGAGCATGATTTCATTGCAAAGGAATTCAATTTATTCATATGTACATGACCCCAAACGAATACCTTCAAACCTTTCTAAAAAAAATATTGATATTCAAATTAAATAGTCATTATGGCCAACAGTGGCTGTAACCACAAACCAAATCTTTATACCCACAAAAAAAAGCTATGAAAAGAATCATAACGATTTACAATCAATTTTAATTTTTGCCAATTCACTTTTTCTCTATTCAATTCAAATAACAATCGAAATTGAAAACGAAACTATTTTGACGTTTGTCTAAAATGAAAATTATTCTAATTCAATTGTCTGGGTAACCAAACATCGTGTAAACCGCAAGTCAGGCCAGCCAGTCATCCAGCCGAACGACCGAGTCAGGTAAACTTGATTTGATTTGAATATACCAATTTAACAATAAAACCAACAACAATGGCTAATATTTGTTTATAAAGTAGTTTCAACAATTTGTGTATTGAGGCTTTTCATATTTGAAATTAGTTTTGTTTTTTTACATTTTTTTGGCTACTCAACATGTGGCTGAGTAGTCAAATGGACAGACAGACATATAACAGGAAGGAGGTGGTAGATAGGAACTACATGCATATTTGCAATCTGTATGACGGTCATACCACTGCCACCAACAACAACAACAACACGACAACATACCAAAGCATGACTATCGTTAAAATATCCGACATTTTTATGAGTTCTATAAACCGAACGAATATGACCATCTAAAGATAGAGTCTATATTCAAATCGGGCGTTGCAATTCAAACATTCAGGCAAACACACACACACTTGATCATATATTTGCAAAGTTATTCTTTCGTATGCAACATAGCTAAGACAAAGTCAAATAAAATTTAAAATTGACCCAATTTATATAATAATTTTTACATTTTGCCATTCGTAGCTTTCTTGGCAAGTTAGTTTTGGCATTGCCAAGAACAATTTTTCAAATCAATCTGTATTTAAGCAATTATTATTGCCATTCGTTCCATATGAATGTCTTATGCATTTGAATAGGAACATTTGTGTTTAGATTGAACATAGAACAATGTTGCAATAACAATTGCCTAATTTCCAAACTTGAAATTGCATTCAAAATTTTTAAAATATACAAAAATATTACTTTTAATTTCAATCACAAACAAAACATAAAAGTTCTATTGGCATTGTGTATTATTTGAGAATATTTATAAATTTTGAAAACAAATTAAAACTTGTAATAAAAATAAATAGGGTTGAAATGTTGAGAATCAAAGCAATAGAATTTAATTGTCAGAATGTCATTTGTTGTTGACAAGGACAAAATCATATTTGCATGTATACACTGCTCCTTTAAATGTCTAGAACCAATAGTAGATATATGATTAGCTTTTATATTTCGGAATACAATAAATATTTCTCCATTTTGAGAATTATTAATAAAGGTGCAAGGCTAGATGCAGAGATCGGTTACTATGTTCTTCACCATTGGGGACATTTATCCGAAAAATATTGTCTATCTGAGAGGTACGTGATAAAATAGCAAATTGTGTGTTTTGGCGCAGCATCTACTTAAAATTGGACAGAAATATATGTGGGAGTTATATGAAATTTTGAACCGATAAAAAAGATAGGTTGGGTAAAAATGTATATTATGTCGGACGGGGATATATGTATATATGGGGCCACTTTTAAAGATCAATTGGTGTGTATAGAGGCCGAATGAAAGTGTATAGAGACCATAGGTGTGCAAAGAGACCACAGGTCTGTATATAAAAAACCAGTAAGGAAAGTTCAAAAGTCGGACGGGGCAGACTATATGATACCCTTCACCACTATGTTTACATCCAAGACATGTTAATATCTACTATATCCTGTAGATATAGAAATTTCGCATACATCAGTCGGGACCTAATTCAGTACTCTATGCAAAATTTGGTGCACTAATTTACTTTAAATCGGACGAAATTATATATGGGAGCATCAATGACCTAATTTAGTACGCTGTGCAAAATTTTGTCTCAATCGGATAAATATTGGCAGTATAGTGCTCCATTTTCATAAAATTGGACGAAACTATATATGACAGCTATATCTAAATCTGAACCGATTCCAACAAAATTTCGCATTCATCAGTCGGAATCTAATCTAGTACGCTGTGCAAAATTTTTCTTCAATCGTACCAATATTAGAAGTTTGGTGCACTATTTACATTAAATCGGACGATACTATATATGGGAGCTATATCTAAATCTGAACCGATTCCAACAAAACTTCGCATTCATTAATCATGACCTAATTTACTACGCTGTGCAAAATTTTGTCTCAATCGGATAAATATTGGCAGTATGTAGCTCCATTTACATAAAATCGGACGAAACTATATATAGCATATTTAGATATAAATCTGAACCTATTCCAACAAAATTTCTCATACATCAGTCGGGACCTAATTCAGTACTTTGTACAAAATGTTGCTTTAGTCGGACCACTATTGGGAGTTTGGTGCACTATTTACATTAAATCGGACGAAACTATACATCGGAGCTATATCTAAATCTGAACCGATTTCAACAAACCTTGGCATATAACTATCTAGACCTAATTCAATACTCTGTGCACAATTTTGTCTCAATCGGACCACAATTGGGAGTTTGATGCATCAATAAATTAAAATGGGACGAAAATATATATGGGAGCTATATTTAAATACATGGATTCGAATATTTTTGCCTGTTGCAAACATATTCACAACGACACAATACCCTGTACCACAGTGTGGTGAAGGGTATAAAAAGGTGGTTATAAGGGGACTACCCCTAAAAGGGGGGCTAATATTATTAATTTTTGGGAAGGAGGTTTGTTACCACATACGACTACAAAAAACCAAATTACAAAGAATTTGGTTGAAAGACGCGTTCAAGAACTATAAAATACCGAAAGTTGGGGGGTATCCTTATAAGGGGGATACCCGACAAAAATGAACCTATATTTATAATTTTTAGTAGGGAGATTTGCTACCCAATAAGAACTCAAAGTACCAAATTCCAGCGAATTCGGTCGAAAAATGCAATCAAAACACCCAAAATACCGCAAAATTGGAGGTACCCTTATATGGGAACTATCCGAAAATATGCACCAATATTTATAATTTTAAGTGGAGAGATTTGCTACTCAATAAGAACTCAAAGTATCAAATTTCAGCGAATTCAGTTAAAAAACGCGCTAAAGAACCTCAAAATACCGAAAATTGGGTTGTACCCTTATATGGGAGCTATGCCTAAACGTGGACCGACGGATATGTGCAAGGATATATAGGGACTTTGGTGCACTATTTACCTATCGGACGAAAATAGTCCGATAGGTAAATAGTGCACCAAAGTCCCTATATAGGTCATCCGTTGGGCTATGTCTGTACTTCTAGAAAACGAAACTACATAATTCTATGCTCAATTTTGTACGTTGTGCAAAATTTGATGACAAACTGACTAACATGAGGAGTTTGATGCCCAATTTACTTGATATCGGGCAAATATTAAGCGATTTCAAACAAACTTGTCACAGGATACGTTATACTAATTTCAGAACGTTTTGTTCCGATTGGTTCCTTGGTGCGTCAAGTACTTAAAATCAATCTTTAATAAAATGGAGCTATATCTAAATGTGAATTCAGTTAAAAAACGCGCTAAAGAACCTCAAAATACCGAAAATTGGGTTGTACCCTTATATGGGAGCTATGCCTAAACGTGGACCGACGGATATGTGCAAGGATATATAGGGACTTTGGTGCACTATTTACCTATCGGACGAAAATATATATTGGAGCTATATCTAAATCTGAACCGATTTTCATGAAATTTAACACACATCGTTCAAGACTTAATTCAGTTTTCTATGCAAAATTTCGTACAAAACGAATGATATGTAAGGATTACGATGCACTATTTACCTAAAATCGGACGAAAATATGTATGGGAGCTATCTCTAAATATGAACCGATTTTCACGAAACTTAGCACACATTATTCTAGACTTAATTCAGTACGCTATGCCAAATTTCGTGCAAATCGAAAGATATAACGGGACTTTGGTACACAATTTACCTTTAATCGGACGAAGATATATATGGGAGCTATATCTAAATCTGAACCGATTTTCATGAAATTTAGCACACATCATTCTAGGCCTAATTCATTACCTGTGCCAAATTTCGTTTAAATCAAAACATATATAGGAACTTGGGTGCACCATTTACATTAAATCGGACGAAAATATATATGGGAGCTATATCTAAATCTGAACCGATTTTTCCCAATTTCAATAGGGTTCGTCCTTGGGCCAAATAAGTGACTATGCCATATTTCACCCAAATCGGATCATAAATGCGACCTGTACCTTTTTCACAAAAGTACATGGACGGACAGACGGACATTCGTAAATCGACTCAGAAAGTGATTTTATGCATATTCTCAAAAGGGACCATGTGTCTATCTCGTTTCCTTTTGCCTGTTATAAACATATGCACAAAGACATAATACCCTGTACCATAGTGTGGTGAAGGGTATAAAAATATAACGGTAGATATTTTGAGAATTACAAGGTTCTATCATAACATGAGTTTTCTCTTATATTTTTCGTCTGATTCCTTTCCTGTCTATCGACGAGTGGTGAAGGGTATCATATAGTCGAATTCTTTCGAATTTTGAACTAACCTTACTGGTTGAGTTCTTGTCTATTCTATTAAAATCTTTAAATGAGTTTTCAATAATAACTAAAAAAGGAGACCGAAATTCAGCAATTGAGTGTTAACTTTCAAAACAAACATATTACTCAGTTCTTATCAGGAATATTGCCAACGATATTATATACCAAAAATGCCAAGTTTTCGAGAAATCCTGATCTGAATATATTGAAAGGTGATGAAAAGGGGAATATTGCCCTGGAGATTACCGTACAACATACGACATTTTCAAAATATTTAACCACTATACTATGACTAGTTCCTAGCCATCTAGTTCGAATTCTTAAAACATTGTATTCTTATCACATATGTGTCTATTGACCAGACCTGTTTCGCAATAATTATCGTTATAATCAGAAAATATGTTGCTGCATTCTTTGTGGCAAAACTTCAGCAATTGTCATTGACACCAATCGGAATCGGAACAAAAAACATGATAAAAATGATGCGTGAAACTTCTTTGGCTTGCATTTTTTCCTGTCGGGTTTCTTTCTTTTGTTTTTGCATTGTCATAAAAGAAATTTCACTCCTTTTTGGTTAATTTCTTAACTTGATTCATTATTGTTCCATTGGAATTCTTTTGCTACACTTTTTGTACGTTTGTCTGGTTGTTCGATTGTTTGTTTACGTTCGTCTTTAGCACCAAAGTCATTATCAAACCCTTTTGTGGTATGTGGCTGGATAGCAAGATGGTGTTGCTACTGATGGTTGTGTCGTTATGGCGGCTACTTGTTTGTTCGTTTGTGGCAGCTCATCATAAATGCGATATAAATCATTGATTGTTAACCGAGCAGAAAAACATATTTTTGCTAAAAGAATGTCTAATAATCTGTAATATAAAAATTCAAGCCATGGCATGTTTCACACTCTGTGCCAATTCTGATGAGATGGAGGATGATGGGCAAGACGATGGTGGTGATGCTGATGCGTTGCCAAAGACGTTGTAGGAGCTGAACATGACCATGTTGATGACATAAAAAAACCAGTAAGGAAAGTAGTAAAGTCGGACGGGGCCGACTATATGATACCCTTCACCACTATGGGTATATTAAACAGGACTATTAGCATGAACTTGAATGAAATAAAATATGTGATATTTATCTAAATGTGAATCTACGTAGATCTATCCATAAAGTATGTAAATCGACTTCAAACAAATATAAATAGGTCATCCGTTGGGCTATGTCTGTACTTCTAGAAAACGAAACTACATAATTCTATGCTCAATTTTGTACGTTGTGCAAAATTTGATGACAAACTGACTAACATGAGGAGTTTGATGCCCAATTTACTTGATATCGGGCAAATATTAAGCGATTTCAAACAAACTTGTCACAGGATACGTTATACTAATTTCAGAACGTTTTGTTCCGATTGGTTCCTTGGTGCGTCAAGTACTTAAAATCAATCTTTAATAAAATGGAGCTATATCTAAATGTGAACCGATTTTCACGAAACAATGCAGACATCAATCTAGGCTCAATTCAGTACGTTATGCCAAATTTCGTGCAAATCGAAAGATATATAGGACTTTGGGGTACCATTTACATGAAATCGGACGAAACTATATATGGGAGCTATATCTAAATCTGGACCGATTTTCACGAAACTTTACATACATCATTCTAGACCTAAATGATTAGGCTGTACCAACTTTCGTGGAAATCGAATGATATGTAGGGACTATATATATATATAACTATATATATATATATATATATATGACATATATAACTATATATGGGAGCTATATCTAAATCTGGACCGATTTTCTCGAAACTTGGCAGAAATCACTCTAGGCTTAATTCAATACGTTATGCCAAATTTCGTGCAAATCGAAAGATATATAGGGACTTTGGGGCACCATTTACATGAAATCGGACGACACTATATATGGGAGCTATATCTAAATCTGGGCCGATTTTCACGAAACTTTGCAGACATCATTCTAGACCTAAATGATTAGGTTGTACCAAATTTCGTGGAAATCGAATGATATATAGGGACTTTGGGGCACCATTTACATGAAATCGGACGAAACTATATATGGGAGCTATATCTAAATCTGGACCGATTTTCTCGAAACTTGGCAGAAATCACTCTAGGCTTAATTCAGTACGTTATGCCAAATTTTGTGCACATCAAAAGATATATAGGGATTTTGGGGCACCATTTACATGAAATCTGACGAACCTATATATGGGAGCTATATCTAAATCTGGACCGATTTTCTCGAAACTTGGCAGACATCACTCTAGGCTTAATTCAGTACGTTATGCCAAATTTCGTGGAAATCAAAATATATATAGGGACTTTGGGGCACCATTTACCTGAAATCGGACGAAACTATATATGGGAGCTATATCTAAATCTGGACCGATTTTCACGAAACTTGGCAGACATCATTATGGGCCTAAATGATTAGCCTATACCAAATTTCGTGCAAATCGAAAGCTATATAGGGACCGTTTATATTAAATCGGTTAAATATATATGGGAGCTATATCTAAATCTGAACCGATTTTCAATAGGGTTCGTCCTTGGGCCGAATAAGTGACCTATGCCAAATTTCATCCAATTCGGATCATAAATGCGACCTGTACTTTGTTTACAATTTAACATGGACAGACGGACAGACGGACGGACGGACGGACGGACATGCATAAATCGACTTAGAAAGTGATTCTATGCATATTCTCAAAAGGAACCATGGGTCTATCTCGATTATTTTTGCCTGTTACAAACATATGCACAAAGACATAATACCCTGTACCACAGTGTGGTGAAGGGTATAAATACCTACATATTGCGAATGTTGCCATTTACGCTTTGACAATGAAGTGTACAGGAACAACGTAAATATGACCATAAAACGTTAACACACACAAACACATAGATCGGACGAGACAATTGTCATTTTATACTCGTCCTCGTCTGATCGGTCGGACGGCCTTTAGAGACTAGTCGAAGGAAATCTGTATATATTGAAAACATGACGAACATCGATGGAAAAATAATAATTTATTGTCATTAGTCTTAAGGACGAAACCAAAAGGAAAGGGACATCATATAATGATAATGAAATTTACAAAAAACAAAAACATCGAAATTATTAATTTAACTAAAATTTGCAATAAAAATGCATTAAATGACATAAAGGAGTTTTGTATGGAGCTTTTTTATTCGCCCCTTTTATTGTTTGTCACAAAATCTGTCCATGGTAGCTGTTTTATGGCTTTTACAAATATTCTTGGCGTTAATGATGATGGGACTGCTGATGACAATGATGGAACCAAAAAGTGTGCACTATAGGACGGCGACGGTGATCTCAATCATTGATCATTTAGTAAGAACCTTATTGCAGGTGCACGTGCATGTTTTAAATGTAAATTGGAACACAGGGCAACAAGAATTTTATAAAAATGGATTTACAAAGGATTTCCTAAATATAAACCTTTATTCTTCGACATCTAAAATCAGAAACTACATCCCTATTAACCAGTAATGAAATGACCAACAGACGGACATACATAAATCGACTTAGGCATGCCTGAAGTAGGAAATAGGTCTTCTATCTCGGTGGCTATGTCAGGAATTAAAATTGTACCACCTTGAGTTTGGAAAATCAAAGAGGTATCGCCCACAATGTGTGACTCTATGGTCCGGTTTATGGTTCGGTGCCCAGGGTAGAAGTGCCATGAAGCAGTCAATGATTAACTATTTTATTATTATAAACTATTATTTACAGTCGGTCCCGTTTCCCAAAATGCCCCCTTTCCACACATTTTTATCATAGATATTACTTTCATTCTGGCGAAGGCTAGTCTAATTTTCTTTTTATTCATATCCGAATAATAACAGATTTTGCCTAGAAAATCCTCTTTCTACTTACTTACTTAGCTGGCTTGTGACAGAACTTTCCTTCCATAAACCGAGCTTAAAAAGATTTCCAGACGCGTGGGTTTTTTGCGCAGTTTTTATACCCTTCACCACACTGTGGTACAGGGTACTATGTCTTTGTGCATATGTTTCTAACAGGCAAAAGGAAACGAGATAGACACATGGTTTCTTTTGAGAATATGCATAGAATCACTTTCTGAGTCGATTTATGCATGTCCGTCCGTCCGTCCGTCCGTCTGTCGATGTTAAATTGTAAACAATGTACAGGTCGTATTTATAATCCGAATTGGATGAAATTTGGCATAAGTCACTTATTCTGCCCAAGGACGAACCCTATTGAAATTGGGAAAAATCGGTTCAGATTTAGATATAGCTCCCATATATATTTTCGTCCGATTTAATGTAAAGGGTCCCTATATATATTTCGATTTGAACGAAATTCGGTATAGCGTAATGAATTAGGTCTAGAATTATGTGTGCAAAGTTTCGTGAAAATCGGTTCAGATTTGGATATAGCGCCTACATATATTTTCGATCGATTTAAGGTAAATTGTGTACCAAAGTCCCTATATAACTTCCGATTTGCACGAAATTTAGCACAGCGTAATGTATTAGGTCTAGAATGATGTGTGTACAGTTTCGTTTAAATCGGTTCAGATTTGGATATAGCTCCCATATATATTTTCGTCCGATTTGAGGTAAATTGTGTACCAAAGTCCCTATATACCTTTTATTTTCACGAAATTTGGCACAGCGTAATGAATTATGTCTAGAATGATGTGTGTACAGTTTCGTGAAAATCTGTTCAGATTTGGATATAGCTCCCATATATATTTTCGTCCGATTTAAAGTAAATGGTGTACCAAAGTCTCTATATATACTTCGATTTGCACGAAATTTGGCATAGCGTACTGAATTAAGTCTGGAACGATGTGTGTTAAATTTTGTGAAAATCGGTTCAGATTTAGATATAGCTCCCATATATATTTTCTTCCGATTTGAATTGATTCCAGAATGATGAGTGGTGAGTTTCGGGAAAATCGGTTTCGATTTCGACATATTACCCATATATATGTTCGTCCGATTTTATGTAAATGGTGCACCAAGGTTCCTATATATAGCTTTCGATTTGCACAAAATTTGGCATAGCGTACTGAATTAAGTCTAGAGAGATGTGTGTTAATTTTCGTGAAAATCGGTTCAGATTTAGATATAGCTCCCACATATAGATTATATTCTTAACAACGCGGCGTACTGAATAGCGTGTATTAAATTTTCCCCATGTTACGCAGGCGGATCTAAATCTGCTCGAATGAAATTAAAGTTAGGATAAGTTGGAGAAAGAGAGAACATAGACATGCAATTGTTAGGATACATATGTACAATATACCCAAAGTGGTGAAGGGTATCATGTAGTCGGCCCAGTCCGACTTTACTACTATTCTTACTGGTTCCAGTTTGAAAGATGTCACTTGATCTTTCCATCTTATTCGTGGCCTTCCCCTTCTGCGTGAACCATCAGCCGGTTCGCTTTTATATGCCTTTTGGGCTGGGGCATATTCATCCATTCTCACAATATGACCTAGCCAACGTAGTCGCTGCAGCTCAATACGTCTAACATGTCGATGTCATCGACGTAGGCGAGTAACTAACTGGTTTTGTTTGGTGTACAGAGTGCCATTTCTGTTCACCTTTGCCTCTCGTATGACCTTTTCCAGCAGGATGTTAAAAACGTCTAAAACACTGGACCAATGCCTTCCGTCTATCACAACATGGTCAATTTGATTTCTCGTTGCTGGATCAGGAGAAATCCAGGTGGCCTTGTGTATATCGAGATGCTTGAATCTGGTGCTGCTAACTACCATGTTTTTTGTTGCCGCGAAGTTAATCAACCTCATGCCGTTGTCGGATGTTTCTTCGTGGAGGCTGAATTTTCCGACAGTGGGGCAAAAAATACTTTCCCTTCCGATTTTTACATTAAAATCTCCTAGCAGAATTTTAATGTCATGGCCAGGGACGCGGTCATATGCAGTTTCTAGGCGCTCTTAAAAAATGTCTTTGGTCTGTTCATCTTTGTCTTCATTCGGAGCATGGGCGCAAATAATACTCATGTAGAATAACTTTGCTTTTATAAGTATTATAGTAATTCGCTCATCTACTGGAGTGAATCTGGAGACGAAGTCTTTTATTCTCCTGTTAACCATAAATCCGCAGCCAAATTCACGTCGCGTTTCATGGCAGCTATAATACAGGGCGTAATCATCTGATTTACTTACTCGACGCCTCGACCTATTTTTATTGTTCTTAAGGGTGAACTCGCGTCACGTATTAGCTCACTATTTCAACGGATGATGAAAATAGTTACCCCAGGTGACACCGCGGGGAGGTCGGTATCCGCAATTGAGATGAAAGAGGGACCAAGATAAGCCTGAACTTCACCATGTTAAAGCCAATCAGAACCGTTGCTTGGTATCTATCATCCCCTACGTCACACCGAAAATCCTCTTTACTTCCTTATATTCTGTTGCTCAGTGTAAAAAGTAAAACAAATGATCACCCTATCACAGCCGGACTGTTTATTTAATATTGTATTGGAATAAACAGAAGCCTTTTTTGCTGTTAAACCGCTACCGCTAGCATTACATCCACACATTGGCAAACTTCAACAACAACAACAACAACTACACGCCGAAGAATAAATAAAAAGCCTTCACATCAGACAATCGATAAAAATCGCAACATTTCCTTTTTGTTGTTTCATTTCGTTCGTTTTTTTGTGCCTTTGCACCGGGTCTATACATCAGTTTGTACTTTTGTTTGCACAACATTTAAAATTGATGCAGCCTGCCAGCCACTCACTCGGTCGTTGCAAATCCTTCGTGTTGCCTCTTTAGACAAATGTAATGCAAGATTCATGTTGATATGTCAATGCGTTTGCGCGCAATCGATCATTTTGTCTGATTTCTTTAAACATATTTAACAAATGAACATTTAAGCATAGGAAGTGGAAAAACGTAAAAAGGCAGAAAAAAGCAAAAAATGAAAATGAACAACACAGAAAAATCAAGGAGCAAACAAATGAAACTAGAATACCAAATCGACAGTGGTATGGATGCCGTGAATTTGATGTTGTTACAGGGAAATTATTTTATTTGAAAATTAAGAATACGTTTTAGGCTTCTGAAAGTTTGGATTTTTAAAGAATATTTTTTCTAGGCTTCTGAAGGCGTATTTTTTATAAAGAATACTTTTCTACGTTTTAGAAGACGTGGATTTAATAAAGAAGAATATTTTTCTAGGCTTCAGAAGGCGTGGATTTAATAAAGAAGAATATTTCTCTAGGCTACAGAAGGCGTGAATTTAATAAAAAAGAATATTTTCTAGGCTTCTGAAGGCTTGGATTTTTGAAGAATATTTTTTCTAGGCTTCTGTAGGTGTGGATTTTTAAAGAATACTTTTACTAGGCTTCAGAAGGCGTGGATTTAATAAAGAAGAATATTTTTCTAGGCTTCAGAAGGCGTGGATTTTTTAAGAATATTTTTTCTAGTCCAGTGTGGCATTTTAAAGAATATTTTTTCTAGTCCAGTGTGGCATTTTAAAGAATATTTTTTCTAGTCCAGTGTGGCATTTTAAAGAATATTGATTCTAATCTTCTGTAGGTATGAATTTTTAAAGAATATTTTTCTAGTCTTCTGTAGGTATGGATTTTTAAAGAATATTTTTCCTAGTCTTCGCGTGGATTTAATAACGAAGAATATTTTTTAAGCTTCAGAAGGCGTCGATTTAATAAAGAAGAATATTTTTCTAGGCTTCAGAAGGCGTGGATTTAATAAAGCAGAATATTTTTCTAGGCTTCAGATGGCGTGGATTTAATAAAGAAGAATATTTTTCTAGGTTTCAGAAGGCGTGGATTTAATAACGAATAATATTTTTCTAGGCTTCAGAAGGCGTGGATTTAATAATGAAGAATATTTTTTCGAGGCTTCAGAAGGCGTGGATTTAATAAAGAAGAATATTACTATAAAAAGACGTGGATTTAATAAAGAAGAATATTTCTATAAACAAGACGTGGATTTAATAGAAAAGAATATGCCTATAAAGAGAACGTGGATTTAATAGAGAAGAATATTTCTATAAAAAGAAAGTGGATTTAATAAAGAAGTATATTTTTAGGCTTCATAAAGAGTATATATCTCAGCGTTTCACAAGGCACGGATTTAATAAAAATATTTTTCTATGATTCACAAGAGATAGAGCTCTAAAATTTTACACAGATATTTCTAGTACTCTCAGGATGCTTGTTATTATAAATGGGATATATGGGTTCATGTCTTGGTGTAACCCCCTTATAAAGGTACCTCCCAATATTCGGTAGTTTAGGGATTTTTATACCCTTCACCACACTGTGGTACAGGGCATTATGTCTTTGTGCATATGTTTGTAACATGCAAAAGGAAACGAGATAGACACATGGTTCCTTTTGAGAATATGCATAGAATCACTTTCTAAGTCGATTTAAGCATGTCCATCCGTCCGTCTGTCCATGTATTTTTGTGAGCAAAGTACAGGTCGCATTTATGCTCCGAATTGGATAAAATTTGACACAGCTCATTTGTTTGGCCCAAGGACGAACCCTTTTGAAATTGGGAAAAATCGGTTCAGATTTAGATATAGCTCCCATATATATTTTCGTCCGATTTAATGTAAATGGTGTACCAAAGTCCCTATATATCTTTCGATTTGGACGAAATTTGGTATAACGTACTGAATTGGGCCT
Organism: Musca vetustissima; assembly: GCF_032173495.1. NCBI lineage: Eukaryota > Metazoa > Arthropoda > Insecta > Diptera > Muscidae > Musca > Musca vetustissima. The sequence goes on along the minus strand of NW_026888168.1, from coordinate 28,567 downwards.
AGAGTGATGTCTGCCAAGTTTCGTGAAAATCGGTCCAGATTTAGATATAGCTCCCATATAGTTTCGCCCGATTTCATGTAAATGGTGCATCAAAGTCTCTATATATATTTCGATATGCACGAAATTTTGCATAACGTACTGAATTGAGCCTAAAGTAATGTCTGCCAAGTTTCGTGAAAATCGGTCCAGATTTAGATATAGTTCCCATATATATAGTTTCCTCCGATTTCATGTAAATGGTGCATCAAAGTCTATATATATATCTTTCGATATGCACGAAATTTTGTATAACGTACTGAATTGGGGCTAGAGTGATGTCTGCCAAATTTCGTGAAAATCGGTCCAGATTTAGATATAGCTCCCATATATATTTTCGTCCGATTTCATGTAAATTGTGCACCAAAGTCCCTATATATCTTTCGATTTGCACGAAATTTGGCATAACGTACTGAATGGGGCCTAGAGTGATGTCTGCCAAATTGTGTGAAAATCGGTCCAGATTTAGATATAGCTCCCATATATAGTTTCGTCCGATTTCATGTAAATGGTGCACCAAAATCCCTATATATCTTTCGAATGGCACGAAATTTGACATAACGTACTGAATTGGGCCTAGAGTGATGACTGCCAAATTTCGTGAAAATCGGTCAAGATTTAGGTATAGCTCCCATATATAGTTTCGTCCGATTTCATGTAAATGGTGCACCAAAATCCCTATATATCTTTCGAATGGCACGAAATTTGACATAACGTACTGAATTGAGCCTAGAATTATGTCTGACAAGTTTCGAGAAAATCTAAATAATGTACCAAGTTCCTACGTTGCATAGCGTTTTGAATTTAATCCAGAATAATGTGTGCCATGTTTAGTGAAAATCGGTTGAGATTTAGATGTAGCTCCCTTATATTATAGACTGATTTTAAGTAACTGACGCACCAAGGAACCAATATATGGCTGATAAGAACAAAATGTACTGAAATCAGTATAGCCTAACCTTTGACAAGTTTCGTTGAAATCGGTTCATATTTGGATATAGCATCCATATATAAGTAAATTGTGCATAAAACTCCTCATATTTGTTAGATTGACATCAAATTTTGCACAACGTACAAAATTGATTATAGAATAACGTAGTTGGTTTTTCTAGAAGTACAGACCTAGCCCAACAGATGACCTTTAGATATTTGTTTGAAGTCGATTTACATACTTTTGTTCCATTGTAACAAACGAATGACATGTTTACATATTTTATTTCATAAAAAATATGTTTCACATATTTTATTTCATACAATTTCATGATAATAGTCCTGTTTAATATAGTGGTGAAGGGTATCATATAGTCGGCCCCGTCCGACTTTACTACTTTCCTTACTGGTTAATATTGACCCAAGTTTTAGGGTAACCCCATTTAACGATACTCCCCAATATTCGGTATTTTGGGGATTTTGGACACGTTTTCCAACCGATCTGGCTGTAATTGACCCAAATTTCAGGGTAGCATATATATTTTGGGGATTTTTGAGCCTTATTTGATTTTTTGAGAATTTCAAACATGTTTTATACGCGTATTTTTCGGTATATTCAAGGTCCAATCAGTCACAGGAGTTTTTTTTGCAGGAGCTCCCATTAATTTTATATGAAAAAAATATTAAAATAGGATTCTATTGCGTATGAGTAACGACAGCATGTATACGCAGCGTATTCCTATTTAAAGAAACAAAAGAGTATTCAAAGAATAGAAAAACTGTCTGTTTTTTGATAGTGATGAACACTATCGAAGTCGCATAATGGTGTATAGCCACTTTCAAAATTGGATACCCTCCACCAGAAAGTGGAGTGTTTATTAAATTTGTCATTCTGTTTGCAACACCTCGAAATATTCAACTGAGACCCTGTGTCGATTTATTCATGTCCATGTCTGACCGTTTGATCTTACGTTTTTCAACCAATTCCTAGAATTATAGGGGGATCAAAACCAAGATGTTCAAACTAAACTTTCCCTAATTATAACTTTCTCTGCATTTCTGGAGCGCACAACAGGCATTAACTGGCTAATGTGTATGTTCTTCCTTTGTTGGACTTGTGGTGGTATTATCCACCCCTCTTTTCAACCTAACCTAACCTAACCTAACCTATGATGATATAGCCTCCATATAAAAGTCACAAGATTTTGAATGTTTTAACCGAATTTACCACTAAGGTTGCTGTAATTTAGCAATGCGATTTCTTTGTGAGCAACAAAAATCTTGTTAGACAATTTTTGATATGAGTCGATGTTTTGACTTCATGTCCAAAATATTTGTAACCAATGTACCTGCCATCCTACCATCATCAAATTATACCCGCTGATTATTTTCACCATTATGTATTTACGCGTGTGTGTGTGAGTGCAATTTCTTCATTTGTCAATAAAAACGCATGCGTAAGATCGTCAGGCAGTCCGTCAGTCAATTCACTTAAGTTATTCAATGTCGCTGACCATCATCGTCATCATCAGTAACAGCATCATTTCCATCACCCCATGATGATTGGGTAGTATGGATGGGGCATTAGAATGATAATCATGGTCATCATCATTAAATACCAAAGAATGACCATGATGAGTTGTTTGTTTGTTTTTGGGTAGATGATTTGGATCTGTTTCTTTTATTCGTTTCATTTGTATTTTCCGGTTGAAATTTTTGTTTTATATCAGAATAAAATGCTTCAGCATGTCCTCAGCAGGAGCAGTAGCCAGAACAGCAACGGAAAAATGCAATCATTGTTAAATATCTTTAAGGCAATTGTTTTTGCATTTTTTTGTTGCGTCCACAGTGGTTGCACCGCAGACGACTGGGACTACGGGAGTTTTTATCCATTTTGTATAACTCTTCCGTTGTTTTGGTTGTTGTTAAATACAATTCGTAGTTGGAATGGTGGTGGTGATGGGTTTTGTGTTTTTTTTTTTCGGTTGAAAAAATGGAATGAAAGTCTTGGTAAAATTCTCATCCATTTGGTCATCTGTTTGTCGTATCGCTTGTCGTATGGTCACTCCCTGGTCCTGGTGCTTTTCGGCCAATTGTTGACCATTGTTAAGTTTGTGTGTGCCGCCATTTCTGAGCTGTGTCCACTTTTAACGATTTAATACACACGCCAACTTGTGCTCCACTCCGTTTGACATAATATGCTTTACTTTGCAATGTTCTCCTCCTCCTCTTCTTGTTGTTTTTGTATATATATTTATGCGAATAAGAATAAGAGATTATCAGCAAGTGATAAACGTCCTTTTTTACTTTAAAGACATGCATGCAACATTTCCACATGCATGGCTGGCATTACTTGTGACGTTGTTTATTGTTGCACTGACTAGCTGGCTGACTGACCTGCACCTCTATTTTAGTTGATTGTTGCAGGATTTTGTGGCTTGTTGCTTGCCTTGTTGTTCTTCTTGTTGTTGTTATTATTGTTAATTTTTTGACCAGTTGTTTGTCATGCAAGTGATAGCTTGTTGATGTTTCGTTCTGTGTGTGTGTGTTTGAAACGGTGAGCGTGATTTTGTCGTAGAATATTTTCGTGATTTCATTTTTCCTTAGCCATTTATGTCACAGCAATTAACAGGATATTATAATTTCCTAGAAATAAAAGGGGTGGTGGAAATCAGTTTAGTGTATATTTTATAATAATTTAATTTAACGTTATATAATGCCAAAATGTTCCACTTAGGGACCAAATAAAATCGTCAAGCAAAAACGATTTTGCATTTTTAAATAATATTTTTAGAGGACTGTAAGGCAAATAAGAATGGAGTTTTAAGGGAACCCCACCCATTCTCGATTTTAATTTTTCAAGATTTTCAATGGGCTGGTAAATCAATACCAATGCTTGTTAAGGTTTGTAACTTTGCACATATATATTTGAAGATTTAAAAGAGAAGAAAAATAATTTACAAAATATTTTTGTTATTGCTTTGTTGTTGTTTTTTGTAATTAAAGAAAAGTCTTTATTTTTGATGGCGGGCATGATAACTCCTCACTGGAACATCGGAATCCGAAAATTCCAACGGTGTTAGAAAGAGTACATATCTGGCTCTCGTATGAACTAAGATTATTGACTTCGCTCTAAAATTAACAAAATGGCGGACCTTTGAAAAAATATTTTTGAAAATCGCCGATTTTTGACCAAAAACCAAGTTAAAAAATAAGGAAGATCTTCACCGATTGGCTTTATCCTAGTTCATACGATAGCTATACACTCACAAAGAAACGTGTAAAAATTTGGAATCGATTGGGTTATTAGTTTTTGAGTTATCGTGGCCGCCATTCGCAAAAGAGATAAACGCGTTTAAAGTTTGAGAAGCCCTTTAGCCGTCGTTCTTGAGATTTTCACTTGAAATTTTGCAGAGACATTCTTGAATTACTGTAGAAAATAAAATGTAAAAAATGTAAATGTAATGTAAAAAATTTGACCCGAGAATGTGGGGGGTCCCCTTAAATAAAATTTTTAAAGGGCGGTAGTGTTGGCAAAATAGTCTGACTGAATCCCAGTTTGTTGTTGTTATAAAAAAACCAGTAAGGAAAGTAGTAAAGTCGGACGGGGCCGACTATATGATACCCTTCAAAACTATGGGTATATTAAACGAATGCATCCAGAACAGAAGGGCCGTTAACATGAAATTGGATGAACTAAAATATGTGACATTTATCTAAATGTGAACCGACTTAGATCAATCCATTAACATGTCATTCGTTAGTTACAATGGGACAAAATTATGTAAATCGATTTAAAGCAAATATCAAAAATATCTAAATGCTCAATTGTGTACGTTGTACAAAATTTCATGTCAATATTACAAACATGAGGGGTTTGGTGCACCATTTACTTACTTATATCCAAATATGAAGCGATTTCAACGAAACTTGTCACAGGTTAGGTTGTCCTAATTTCAGCAGGTTTTGTTCCTAATGGCCATATTTTAGGTCCTACTTAAAATCGGACGAACATATATATGAAAGCTATATCTAAATCTGAACCGATTTTCAAGAAATTTTATACACATCATTCTAGACTTAATTCAGAACGCTATGGCAAATTTCATGAAAATCGAAAGATATATATGGGGACTTTGGTGAACCATTTACATTAAATCGGTCGAAAATACATATGGGATCTATATCCAAATATGAACCGATTTTCAAGAACTTTCACACACATCATTCTAGACGCAATTCAGTACGCTATGCCAAATTTCGTGCAAATCGAAGGATATATAGGGTCTTTGCCACACCATATACCTTAAATCGGACGAAAATATATATGGGAGCTATATCTAAATCTGAACCGATTTTCGCGAAACTTAGCACACATCATTCTGGACCTAATTCAGTGCCCTAAGCCAAATTTTGTGCAAATCGAAAGATATATAGGTACTTTGGTGCCCCGTTTACCTTAAATCGGACGAAAATATATATGGGAGCTATATCTAAATCTGAACCGATTTTCACGAAGCTTAGCACACATCATTCTGGACCTAATTCAGTACCCTAAGCCAAATTTCGTGCAAATCGAAAGATATATAGGTACTTTGGTGCCCCGTTTACCTTAAATCGGACGAAAATATATATGGCAGCTATATCTAAATCTGAACCGATTTTCACGAAGCTTAGCACACATCATTCTGGAGTTAATTCCGAACGCTATGCCAAATTTCGTGCAAATCGGAAGATATATATGTACTTTTGTGCCACGTTTACCTTAAATCGGACACATCATTTTGGACCTAATTCAGTACGCTATGCCGAATTTCGTGCAAATCGAAAGATATATAGGTACTTTGGTGCCTATATCGGACGAAAATATATATGGGAGCTATATCTAAATCTGAATCGATTTTCACCAATTTCAATAAGGTTCGTCCTTGGGCCAAATAAGTGAGTTGTGCCAAATTTCATTCAAATCGGATCATAAATGCGACCTGTACTTTGTTCACAATTTAACATCTACAGACGGACAGACGGACGACGGACTCAGAAAGTGAATCTATGCATATTCTCAAAAGGAACCATGTGTCTATCTCGTTTCCTTTTGCCTGTTACAAACATATGCACAAAGACATAATACCCTGTACCACAGTGTGGTGAAGGGTATAAAAAACAAAAAACAACTAAGTATTAGTGGGGAACAGGGATGGTCCGTATGTCGAATTTTAAGGTTTTCGACGGGCAAAAAGGTGTAAACGTCGAAAACGTCGTATACCTGTATTAAATGTAGTAAACGTCATTTATTTGAATATTATTACCATATAGAGTTACTTTCAGAAATATACATTATTTTTACATATATATGAGTATTCCTTACTATAATTTAACAAAAAAAAAAAAAAAAAAATTAAACTTTTTGGAGAATAAATTTGGAAATTTGATATGGTTTTCAGTAAAGCATACGGAATTTCCAAATTGATTAATGGAAATAGCTATTTTGTCAAAAACCTAATGGTTTTGTGTGGGTTTCCGACGTTTCTGCCGTATGTATTATACGTCGGAAATGTATGTCATTTACGTCACTGTTTCTGACGGACCATCTCTGGTGGGGAATGTATGTCATTGTCCACCTAGATATAAGGAAGGGAAGACTATAGTTTCAGATCACGCCACTAATCCTCATCAGTTCCCTTAGTTTTTTGTTGGGATATTCTCCCCAGAAGCTATTTGTTGCTTCTTTACAAAAAAAAAACCTTTCATACCCAAATGTCTCTTGTAACAAATCGAAGTACTTACGTTACCAGCGATATTACCTCAATGAGAAGTTCGTTGTTGCCTGACTTCGGGATTAACAAGGCATTTCCCACTGCGATGTGTCGTCACTTACTGACTCTATTTTTTTAATAATATTTTTAGAGGTCTATAAGACAAATAAGTGTGATTTTTTAAATAATATTTTCAAAGGACTCTGAGGCAAATAAAAGTGGATGTCTAAATGTTTTTTTAAAGGACTCTGAGGTCAAATGGCGTGGATTTTTTAAATATTTTTTGGAGGTCTCTGAGGTCAATTGGCATGGATTATAAATAATATGTTATAGAAGGTATACAGATGTGTATTTTTCAAAATATATTGTAGAGTACTACTATAAGGTTAATTGGTATGGGTCGCATTTATGATCCGAATTTGATGAAATTTATCAGAGGTTACTTATTTGGCTCAAGGACGAAACCCATTGCAATTGCATTCCTTTTAAGAATATGCATAAACTCACTTCCTGAGTCGATTTATGCATGTCCGTCTGTCCATTCGTCCATGTACGGATCGCATTTAAGATCGGAATTGGATGAAATTTATCAGAGGTCACTTATTTATCCCCATTGAAATAGGAGTAAATCGTGGGTCCAATTGAGACAAAATTTTTGCACAGAGTAGTAAATTAAATACAAAATAAAGTATGTGAAGTTTTGCTAAAATCGTTTCAGATTCCGATATAGCCCCAATATATATTTTCGTCTGATTTTATGTAAATGGAGCACAAAACTCCCAATATTTATCCGATTGATACAAAACTTTGCAAGGCGACCTGAATTAAGTACAGATATCCCTAGTTTTTTTTTTTTTTTGAGATCGTACAGATGTGAAGTTTTTTTATCAAATCGCTTCAGATTAGATATAGTATCCATAAGGAAAAAAAAATGGCCAACATCAGTTTTGGTAAGGAGATTTTCTACCCAATTAGAATTCAAAATATAAAATTATAGTCAATTTGGTTGAAACACCAAGCCCAACCCCAAACTGCGCCCAAACTCCAAAAAATATCAAAATTTGTCCGAAAGCTTCAAATACCGAATATTTGGAATTACAGTAATATGGGAGATATCCCGAAAAATGACTTATATTGATAATAATTAGCTGGAACATTTTCAGATAGTAAAAACTCAAAATATCAAATTAGAACCTATTCGATTAAAAAAGTTGTACAAAGGCTTCAAAATGCCGAAATTTTGGGGATGCCATTCTTTAGGGGTTACCCTAACCAATATTAATAATTTTTAGTACGAAGATGTTCTACCCAGTGAAAACCCAAAATACTAAATTTCAGCTGATTAGATTGAAAACGTACCCAATAACTACAAACTACTGAATATTGGGTGGTACCGATAGATGGGGTACCACCCAATGGGGACAAATAAATAACAAAGTATATGAAAAATGTCAAAGCTCAATCTTCAATATTGCGATATCTTTCGACAGGGCTAAGTCGACATAGCATTTTGTCCTGATCACGAATATATATACGTTATGGGGTCTCAGCTGAATATTCAGAGGTGTTGCAAACAGAATAACAATTTCAACTTAAAAGCAGTGAGCGGAGCAGTATAGATGGACGGGACCGACCATATGATCCCCTAGACAACTACCACGGAATAATAAATTTCTGCTGACCTATATTTCGTGCCTGGGCAATATTTATTTGCACCCTCTTGAACGATTAGAGATCAGCAGCTACTCTTTCTTACACTGCATATTTTCGGAATATTTTTCCCGGAGTGAAAATGTACGCCATACGATGTGAATCTTGTCATTTTATAAAGAAAGGTCTTAATTGAATTGACCCGCTGAATATTGACCGAACAGAACAGTCATTTTGATTATTTGGCCAGATTCCCTTCCCCATGTGATGTGTTGTAATGTTCGGCTTTTTATTGTGGCATATAGAGCGACTAAAAAACACACAAAAATTAATTTTTTGGTCCATTTCATTCCCTAATTATAATCTCCGAAAATGATTGGCGTCGTCTTTGGCCATAGCCGGACAATAAAAAAATACGACAATAAAATTGGTGTCCATTTAAAGCTTGGATATAATATCAACTTCTGAGTTCTATGTAGTTCAGAAGTAAATATATATGCCTCAGAATACACATTTGGCATTTTTCACACAAAAGTCTGGGTCATTTTGACCCGCTAAATATTGTCCGATCTTTATCTAAAAAGTCAAGTCATTCTTTGGTCAGATCCCTTTCACCCTGTAAAACTTCGTAATATTCGGGTTATATGTGTGACCTCTAGATCGACTAGAAAAACAGACAAAAATAAAGTTTTTGGTCCAAAGTCTGGAGGCTGCACAAACCTATAATACCCTGACAACATAGTTGTGTAGTATATAAACATAGGGCATAGGGCCTGTAGTACATAAACATATGGCAAAACGATACCGATTTACATATAGCTCTTATTCATAATTTTATTCGATTTCATAAAAAATGGTACTTCGGTGCACCAATTGGCATGGAATTTTGTACAGATTTCAGAATGAAAGGTTATTGTACATATAGGATGAAATTTATTAAAGAAGGAGGGGTTTGTTACGCTTAAAGAATCTTAGGAGCATCTCTTATATATATTTAAAGTGGTGAAAGGGTATTCTATACATTAATGTACGTCGCCAATTATTATTATTTCATTTTGAAGCCCCGGCCAAAATGGAATGTTCCTCATATAATTCTGTATTTGGAACTCTAACACCTCCCCTTCCCCTAAAATTTATTTGTTACTTTCAAAACTCCCTTATATTTGTAAAAAAATTAAACAAACATTTTTTGAAGAATTAATTTAGATTTTTTGAACAACTGATTTGATTTTCCAATCGTGTAATACAATAATTCATAGATCCATTAAAAAAGGCATTAAGCTTATATGATTGTATGACAAACATGTTAACATTTCAATGTTTCAAAATTGACATGTTTTCATTTGCATATCACTGAAAATGTCACGCAATATTTGATTTAATTTTTTTTTTTCATTGGGCAAATAAATTAGTTTAAAATTATATTCCAACAACTTAATATTCTCGCTATTAACTTTAACACGTACAATGGGTAACAAGTGACTGGGTGGATATGGGTGATCGACCGAACGGCCTGCTTGCTGACCGACTTGTTCCTGCTGTACCTACAGACATCATTACAATTCTATGCCTTATCTAGTGTTGGGTTCCAAACAACATTACGTGTAATACATTTTTTTGTCACTGACTATTGTTGTTGTTTGTTTTGTTGCTGTTATTGTTGTTATCAATGTTTTAATGTTAAAATTTTTTATAATTTATTGTTTACTGTGTTTATGTTGGCTGTCGTTGACGAGGTTTTCGTTGCTTGATTATTTTTTTGTCCCATGTTTGTTGCCATAGTAGCTACGGCGAAGTACATGATGCCCAATAAACATTCATTGAACTTCAAACCTAAAAGCCAAACAATCAGTGCGTCCGTCTGTCACTCAGTCACAACAATAATAACAACAACAACAAAAGTAGCGGCAACAAAAAATTAAAACAACGAAATCGAAACATTCAAAAGGAATTCCTCATATAAAACGTGAGTCCCATTGATTGTTGTCGTCTACTGCCTGTGGCTTTTTTGTAGTTGTTGGTGTTGTTGTTGTAGCAGTTTGTTTGATCGTCAATTGTCGTATTCGGTGCAGCAATATGGCACAGACACAATACAGCAATAAAGCAATAACAAAACATAAAACATTGATTTATGTATTTTGTCAAATTGAAATTGGACAAAGTTGTCATAAGATTTTTCCAACTTTGTTTCAGCTGTTTGGAGTGACTGAGTGGTTGGTTGGTAGGTAGGTTGGTGGAGGTACTGTTGCTGCCGTTATGATGCTTACAACTGCCACAATGGAAGTTGGGAACATACACACTGGTACAGAAGTTTTTATTTTTTTGTAGCAAAAAAAGTAAGGAAAGTAGTAAGTAAGGAAAGTAGTAAAGTCGGACGGGGCCGACTATATGATACCCTTCACCACTTTGGGAATATTCTACATATGAATCCTAACAGACGTCGCCTTTTCTAAGGAACATTGACATGAAATTGAACGAACTTAAATATGAGATCTTTATCTATAAGTAAACCGACTAACATAAATTCCAACACATGCCATTCTGCAACCTATTATAAATTTTGTAAATATATTTAAAGCACACGCACTGTTTAAAATGTATCAATCAGCCACCCATTGATTATTTGGTGTACAGTCAACATGAATAGATCGAAATTATATATGGAAGCTAATCTGAACCGATTTCAAGCAAACTTGCTAGAAATTAATTCTTATTAATTTCTGTACGTGTATGGGTATGTATGGTCCTTTAGTGTACCATTTACTTAAAATCGGACGAACATATATATAGAAGGTATATGTAAATCTGAACCAATTTTAAGAAAGGTTATAGTAACAGCGCATTGTACAAAATTGTGCGCCGATTGTCGGCCAATCTTTGGGTCTTTAGTGCACAATTTAAATTAAATCGGTCAAAAATATATATTGAAGCTATATCCAAATCTGAACCGATTTTCACGAAACTTAGCACGCATCATTCTGGACCTAATTTCGTGCAAATCGAAAGATATATAGAGACTTTGGTGCACCATTTACTTTAAATCGGACGAAACTATATATGGGAGCTATAACTAAATCTGACCCGATTTTCTCGAAACTTAGCACAAATCATTCTGGACATAATTCAGTACTGTGTGCCAAATTTGGTGCAAATCGAAAGACATATAGGGACTTTGCTGCACGATTTACCTTAAATCGGACGAAACTATATATGGGGGCTATATCTAAATCTGACCCGATTTTCTCGAAACTTGGCACACATCATTCTGGACCTAATTTAGTACTCTATGCCAAATTTCGTGCAAATCGAAAGATATATAGGGATTTTGGTGCACCATTTACCTTAAATCGGACGAAACTATATATAGGAGCTGCATCTAAATCTGACCCGATTTTCTCGAAATTTAGCATACATCATTCTGGACCTAATTCAGTACTCTGTGCCAAATTTCGTGCATATCGAAAAATATATAGGGACTTTGGTACACCACTTACCTTAACCCTTTGTGGCCCAATGTTGCCCACAGGCAACAAAATGTTTTAGAGCTTATATTTAATATGCTGCTAGTAGATATATATTCTTCGGAACTCATACGTCAAGGCCTGATTATAGTTGACACATATAAAAAGAAAAATCTAAAAAAATCAAATTTTTGGTAAAGTTACGAGCTTTTCAATATAGAGAAGAGGCCAAAAATGTGTACTAATTTGTGTATACAGTCCAAATTATTTAAATCGCTTCGTATTCGAAATTTACGAATTCTGGCAACGGAATTACTTTTGTTTTTTGTAAAAAATATAGAGAATAATGTAAAATGATTTTTCCGTCAATTTGGCATTTGGTTTTCTTGATATTGGACTTTGATTTTCCAGAAAGAATGTACTGTATCTCCCGAATGCGTGGATGTAGCGATGTCAAATTTGGTCATATCCTATATGGGATATTTGCATTAAATCTGTGAATAGAAATTTGTTCTACGAGTACGTAAAAAAAATTCGGGGCTCAAAGGGTTAAATCGGACGAAAATATATATGGGAGGTATATCTAAATTTGAACCGATTTTTCCCATTTTCAATAGGGTTTGTCCTTGGGCCAATTAAGTGACCTGTGCCAAATTTCATCCAAATCGGATCATAAATGCGACCTGTACTTTGTTAACAAAAATACATGGACGGACGGACGGACAGACGGACATGCATAAATCGACTCAGAAAGTGATTCTATGCTTATTCTCAAAAGGAACCATGGACCTATCTCGATTATTTTTGCCTGTTACAAACATATGCACAAAGACATAAGGGTATACAAATTGTGCATCAGATGTAGGTATAACAATGTAATGTACCATATATATGTGGCTCATGCCAATTTTCCTTCCAATTGAATCTTGAACTTTCCTTACTGGTTTTTACATAATAGCCTAAAAAAATCTTTTTTTTATTTTAATACCCGTTAAAAAGTCAAGAATTTATTTAATTAAATTCTTAATCTGTCTTTGAAGGATTTGTTTTCCAATTTCCTTCCATGTATACCAGTGTTCTTGTCTGTCCTAATAACAATAATTTCTTCTAATGACAATCTAGCAGCATTGCCTCCAACACCAAACCATTACTACCAAACAGCAAATATGCTGTGTATAGATAGATTTACTCTCAAAGCTTTCCAATCAATTTTTGTTTTCATAAAGAAGGAAAGAAATCTGTAACTATTTGAGATTGCCAGCTAACTAAGTATGTGCCTAGCTGAATGACTGGGTGACTCTGACTGACTGACAGACTGACGACATTGGTCGTTGACAAGTGACAAACACGCAATAATAACTATGTTTGTTCATTTTGGATTGTTTCTGTTTTAGTAAAGGACAAGTAAATAAATATAACACTCCGCTTGAGTCCCTCTCCCGCTCTCGAAGCAAACATAAATTGTTTTTTTTTCGTTGTTAGCGATTTTGATTTAATAAGCCACAAAACCATAGACAAGTGGCTGCGAACTTATTTGATGTTATTAATGACAAGACATTACATTTGATGAGATATTGAACATTGTTGAAATATGACTTTTTCTCCCCCCTCCACGTTGTTGTTGTTGGTGGTGAGGTTGTGTTGGTGCTACTGTTCGCTTTCTTTTTAAATAGCTTAGCTTGGCCATAAATCTATTCGAAGGACATTTAAAGCAAAATATGTAATAAAGTTGCTATTCGATTCTATTTTGGTAAGATGATAAATATGGAATGATGTTTTGATCATAGCATTGTTAACAAGTCAATGAAAGGCATTTGTGGGTAGAAAATCAAGACTCTAGTAATGAAACATTGGTATAGGGGAATTTAAGATGTATGGGAAATAAGCGTTACAGAAGATCCAAAATAACAATTTACAATCAAATTGATTCTACAAAATATCAAAATTTGTGAACCCCAAAAAAATTGACCAATATTAATAATTTATTTCAGACATATTTGGTACCCAATTAAAACCCGATATACAAAATTATAGCCAATTCGATCTGAAAACTTGTGCACATTTATCTAGCTACCGGAAATTAACTAAAATTCATAATTTTTGGCATAAAGAGTTAAATAACAACATCAAATACCCAATTAATGACACTTTGGTGGAAAAAACGTGTCCAAACTCACCAAGGTATAAGGAAATGTTGCGATAAATTTATATGCGGGCTATCCTATTTGTAAGGGAGATTCGGTACTCAATAAGAACCCAAAGTACCATATTACACCAAAGAATTTCGGGTACCCTTATATAGAGGCTATTCCGAAACATGGACCTATATAGTCCATCTTCGAACTTAAGCTGAATGCAGATAAAAGACAATTCTTTGCAGAAACCTATCTCAATTCCAATTCTAATCGGATCCTCAATTAGCTATTTTGAGTTGAGAAATAAGAGTAGTCACAACACATGAAACTATGATAATAGACAGGGACTCATGGGATAGCGGACCACTAGCAAACATGGCAAACATGTGTAATAACATATTACACATATGCTTCCCAGCTAATTGAGAAGTCGGGAATGATTTTTCATAGAAGATCCGAGAAACGAAAATATATATAGTCTGGCGGGAGGTGGCCTTGCTTTTGAGTTGTTTGCTCAGACCATAGTAGCATCGGTTGGCCATCACAATCCTTCTACGAATTTCAAAACTGATGTCATTCGTTTTATTTATGGCGGTACCAAGGTAAATAAAGTCTTTAACTACCTCGAAGCTGTAGTTCTCAAGTTCCACAGTTGGTCCGAGTCTACTGGACGTCTTGCGCGTTGATACCATCAGCTTGGTCTTCTCGCCGTTTACTGCCAGATCCACTTTGGCAGACTCCTTTTCAATTTGTTCAAAGGTGGCTGTTACCGCTCGCAATGTTCGACCCATTATATCGATGTCATCGGCATAGGCGAGTTATATGCGTTGTTTGCTGTACAGAGTGCCATTTCTGTTCACCTTTGCGTCTCGTATGACCTTTTCCAGTAGGATGTTGAAAAGACCACACGGCAAACTGTCACCTTGTCTGAATCCTCGTTCGGTATTGAAGGGCTCCGATAGGTCCTTTCCTACTTTAAATGCTGATCTTGTGCCACTTAAAGTTATCCTGCATAGCCGTATTAATTTTGCAGGAATGTCGAACGTAGACATGGCTTTAAACACCTCTGAATAGATTGGGCTGTCGAATGCGTCTTTATAGTCTACAAATAGGTGGTATGTGTCGATGTGTTTTTCGTGGGTCTTTTCCAGGAGTGAAAATCTGGTCAATGGTGGATTTGCCAGGTCCGAAGCCGCATTGGTATGGTCCGATGATGTCATTGACCATTGGCTTCAATCGTTCACACAGCACACTGGATAGCACTTTATATGCGATGGGAAGGAGACTTATTCCTCTATAGTTGGCACATATCTTTCCACTGCTGAGGTTCCAATCATTGGGTATGCATTCATCTGGCCAAATTGTACTAATCAGCTGGTGCATGCTCCTGACCAGCATCTGGCCACCAGCATTGAATAGGTCGGCTGGTAGCTCGGCATATCGGCTCATGCTGCTTTGTTGTTCTTGAGCCGATTAATTGTTTTTATGACCTCATCTTGGCTAGGTGGTATACACTCTATACCATCATCTCTTATTGGTTCTGGGGTATCTTCTTCAATGCCACTATTTGATACCAGAAGCTTTTCAAAGCGCTCCTTCCAGATCCTCAACACGCTGTCTGTATCTGTCACCAGGTTTCCTTCTTCATCTCTACAGGAGGATGTGCATGCACTAAAGCCTTCGGTTTGGTGTTTTACTCGTTGGTGAAATTTCCTGACTTCATTCTGACTCCTGTATATCTCGATATGCTTACGCTCACGTTTTCCTTGTTCTTTCTTCTTTTTTCTGAAAACACGTTGCTCCTCTCGCCTTTTCACCCGATAATTCTTCATCACGTTACGTGTTGCTACTGTCTGCAGGGTTGCCCTAGACGCTGCGTTTTTCACATCAGTAGCATTACGACAATCCTGATCGTACAATAGGTTTCTTGGTGGTGGTTTTTGGTACCCAAGTGTTGCTTTTGCTGCAGTTTGTAGGGAGTGGGCAATTATTTGCCATTGTGCTTCTATACTATTATCGGGACAAGAAGTGCTTTCTTCAAGCAGATGGGTAAGTTGACGGAGTAGGCCTTGGCTACCTGTTGTGTTTGCAGCTTTTCGACGTCGAGTGCCAAATTTCGTGCAAATCGAAAAATATATAGGTGCTTTGATGCACCATTTACCATAAATCGGACGAAAATATATATGGGAGCTATATCTAAATCTGAACCGATTTCGACTCAGAAAGTGGTTATATGCATATTCTCAAAAGGAACCATGTGTCTATTTCGTTTGGATATTTTGTTTTGGGTAAAATAAATGTAATTTTACACTTTAGACCGAGTATGAAGGTTTCTCTTAAAGACATTTTCTAATAATGGATCATAGTGTTCTTCTATACCTTTGATATTCTGTAATTTACTTCGTAATTGTATAACTGTTTCCAGTTGAAGTCGTCCAAATAATTAAAATGATTATTATCATATTTTTGTTATATATTTATCTGTATGTTTGAACTCCACTAGATGATTAATGCATTCATTTTAAGTGATTCATTAAATTGACGATTAACATCACGTATAATTGATATAAATTTTGAATCATATTACACGCACAAATACACACAAACACATAGACGCATTTATGCACGTAAATGTAATGACATTTTGTATTCACATGTTATGATTATTATTGTTGTTATTATTATTGTTATTACGGGTGGAAAATTATTTTATTTTTTCCAATACAATGGAAATGCATCCTTACAACTTTTGAACAGAAACCTAACATTTGCATTTGTGCGCCTTACTTTAATGGTTGTGCGGGTGTTTCAATGTGTGTATGTTTGTATAACTGTGTGTGTTATAATTTCTGAATAAGTTTTGGATTTTTGTTGTTAATTATTTTCATCATTAATGCATAACACATTTGTTATATGGTTTATCTGTTATGACAGTTTGTCTGTCTGTCCGACCGACCGACTGCATGTCTATCTCCCTATTTTATTGCCTGTCATTTCAATTCAATCCATTTCAGTAGCATTCAATTTTCTGTTATGCATACAATAATAATAACAACACCGACGACGACAATGATGATGAAGGTGACAACAATTTAACAATTATTCAATTCTTGTTGGTTTAAATTCACTGTTGAATGTTTGATTTAAATGAAATATGCAGCAGAGGCAGCAACAGCAGCAACAGCAGCAACAACACCAACCAGCAACACTTTAAAAAAAATTCGTCATCGGATAAACACATAATGGGAATACTAAATTAGTTTACATTAACAATATTTTGAAATAATTTTATTACGCGACCACGAACACATTGAACCGAACATCGACATCAGTCAATAAATCTTTATTGTTTTTAACACCTACTCCAGTGACAGAATTTTAATGAAGATTATTATGCGATTATACAGACATGTTGTTCTCATAACGTTTGTTATTTTGTTTTCGATTATGATGGAAATATTATGCAGAAAAAAACAAATAAATAAAAGAAGATGAGAAAAAAAGTAATTTGAGTTATATAAGCAGTGGGAAAACATGTCATAAGAAAATTCCAAAAATCCAGAAAATTAAGGTGTACAATTGTAATTGTTGGTGTGTTTGTGTTATTGTCACCCAATTTGATGAATATGTAATAAATCTATAACATATATTCAATTATATTCAATATGTCTTGATTTGTAATGAAAACAATTTTAGGAGAGGCACAGAATATTAATCTCTTCATCAGTCTTTTGGGGAATGTTTCCAAACTTAATATTATGATAATTATTAGTTTCTAGACAAAAAAATTGTAATGTCTGGAGACACATTCTTTTTTAAAACCAATCGTTTTGATTCAAGAGACTGAATAGGAAAATTAAATAGATCAAATTGATATTCATAGCTAGCAATAATAAAGCTTCGGCCTCTGTCAACTACAGTAGATTCTAAACATATTTGGCTTGCCATAAAATTTTTCCAATGGAAATATGACCCTAATCTTCAAACTATTTTACCGGGGCCGACTATATGATGCCCTTCACAACTTTGGGTATATTCAACAGATGAATCCTAACAGACGTCGCATTTTTAAAAGACCAGAAAAATGAAATTGGATCCATAAATATGTCATTCTGCCACCGATACTAAATTTTTCATTTGGTCAGATATAGAAGCTATATATATCTGAACCGATTTTCAGGAAACTTAACACACATGATTCTAGACCAAATTCATTACGCTGTTCCAAATTTCGTGCAAATCGAAGGATATATAGGGACTTTGGTGCGACATTTGCCTTAAATCGGACGAAACTATACATGGGAGCTATATCTAAATCTGGACCGATATTCACGAAACTTGGCAGACATCGTTCTTAGCTCAATTCAGTACGTTATGCCAAATTTTGTGTAAATCGAAAGATATTTAGGGACTTTGGTGCACCATTTGCTTTAAATCGGACGAAACTATATATGGGAGCTATATCAAAATCTGAACCGATTTTCACGAAACTTAGCACACATCATTCTAGGCTTAATTCAGTACGCTGTGTCAAATTTCGTGTAAATCTAAGCATATTTAGGGACTTTGGTGCACCATTTACCTTAAATCGGACCAAAATATATATGGGAGCTATATCTAAATCTGAACCGATTTTCACGTAACTTTGCACATATTATTCTACACCCAATTCATTAAGCTGTGCCAAATTTCGTGCAAATCGAAAGATATATAGGGACTTTGGTGCACCACTTACATTAAATCTGACGAAAATATATATGGGAGCTATATCTAAATCTGAACCGATTTTCATGAAACTTAGCACACATCATTCTAGGCTTAATTCAGTACGCTGTGCCAAATTTCGTGTAAATCTAAGCATATTTAGGGACTTTGGTGCACCATTTACCTTAAATCGGACCAAAATATATATGGGAGCTATATCTAAATCTGAAACGATTTTCACGAAACTTAGCACATATTATTCTACACCCAATTCATTAAGCTGTGCCAAATTTCGTGCAAATCGAAAGATATTTAGGGGCTTTGGTGCACCATTTGCTTTAAATCGGACGAAACTATATATGGGAGCTATATCAAAATCTGAACCGATTTTCACGAAACTTAACACATATTATTCTACACCCAATTCATTAAGCTGTGCCAAATTTCATGCAAATCGAAGCATATTTAGCGACATTGGTGCACCATTTACCTTAAATCGGACGAAACTATATATGGCAGCTATATCTAAATCTTAACCGTTTTTTCCCAATTTCAATAGGGTTCGTCCTTGGGCCAAACAAATGAACTGTGCCAAATTTTATCCAATTCGGATCATAAATGCGACCTGTACTTTGTTCACAATTTAACATGGACAGACGGACGGACGGACATGCATAAATCGAATTAAAAAGTGATTCTATGCATATTCTCAAAAGAAACCATGTGTCTATCCCGTTTCCTTTTGCCTGTTTCTAACATATGCACAAAGACATAATACCCTGTACCACAGTGTATAATAAAATATTTTTTCCATAGGGGGATTTAATGGAACCCCCCATTCACAGTTTAAAATTTTCAAGGGGCTGGTAAATATAGACAGTGCTTGATAGCTTTCAATGATTTAAAAAAAGACAAATAATTCACAAGTTGTTGTTGTTTTTTGTGATTCAGAAGTCCTTATTTTTGATTACAGACATGATAACCCCTCACTGGAACATCGGAATCCGAAAATTCCAACGGCATTGGAGTGAGTAATTGTGTGGCTCTCGTATGAACGTGCGACTGACTTCGCACAAAAATTAAAAGAAAAAATGGGGGACCTTATTTTATGTATTTTTATACCCTTCACCACGATTTGGTACAGGGAAATAGGAAACGCGATAGACCCATATTTCCTTTTGAGAATATGCATATCACTTTCGGAGTCGATTTATGCATGCCCGTCTGCTGGTGTTAAATTGTAAACAAAGTCGTAGTTATAATCCGATTTGGATAAATTTTGTTCAGCTCATTTATTGGACCCAAGGACAAACACTATTGAATTGCTGAAAATTGATTTTATGTAAATGCCGCACTAAAGCCCCTATATCCCTTTCCATTCGCACGAAATTTTCCACAGCGTAGTGAATTGAGTATAGAATGGTGTGTTCTAATTTTCATGAAAATCGGATTTAGATATGGATGTTGTGTCTTTGTGCATATGTTTGTAACAGGCAAAAGGAATCTAGATAGACCCATGGTTCCTTTTGAGAATATGCAAAGAATCACTTTCTGAGTCGAATTATGCATGTCTGTCTGTCCGTCCATGTATTTCTGTGAACAATGTACAGGTCGCAGTTATGATCCGAGTTGGTTAATTTGGCACAGGTCACTTATTTAGTCCAAGGACGAATCCTATTGAAATTGAAGAAAATCGGTTCAGATTTAGATATAGCTCCCATATATAGTTTCGTCGAATTTCAAGTAAACGGTGCACTAAACTTCAAATATGTTTCCGATTGAAACAACATTTTGCACAGCGTACTGAATTAGGTCCAGCTTGATGTACATTAAATTTTGTTGAAATCGGTTTAGATTTAGATATAGCAACCATATGTAGTTTCGTCCTATTTTATGTAATTGGAGCCCAAAACTCCCAAAGTTGTCCGACTGAGACAAAATTTTGCACAGCGTACTGAATTAATTCGAGACTGATACCAGTGAAATTTTACTGAAATTGGTTCAGATTTAGATATAGCTCTCATATATAGTTTCGTCCGATTTTTGTCCGATTGAGACAAAATTTCGCACAGCATACTGATTAAGGTCCAGCTTGAAGTACATGAAATTTTGTTGAAATCGGTTTAGATTTAAATATAGCTCTCATATATAATTTCGTCCGATTTTTGCTAAATGGTGCTCCAAACTTTCAATATTTTTCGATTGGGACAAAATTTTGCAGAGCGCATTAAAATAGGTCCACGTTGGTGTATACCAAGTTTTGTGAAAATCGGTTAAGATTTAGATATAGCTCGCATATACCGATTTTTTGGTAAGTGGTTCACCAAACTCCCAAGTATTGCCCGATTGATACAAAATTTTAAATATCGTATTGAGATATGTCCATATTAATGTATACGACTTTTTGGGAAAATCAGTTCAGATTTAGATAGAGCTCCCATATACAGTTTCGTCCCATTGTTGCTGGATGGCGCACCGAGGAGCCTACGTCTGTTCCATATAAACGATATAAAATTGTGGGCAGCGCTCTGTGCTCCAGCATTCCAAACTGTATATGCCGTGGCATAATGTGGCATGAGCCTTTCATTTATGTATTTTCTCACGATTTTTGTCTTTCATGTCTGAGTCTTTAATTTTTAACATTAATTCATCCGAGAGCAAAACATTTCTCCACTGAGTCGGATTTCAAATAGTTTTAGCTTTTGCGAAAGGCAATCTGGCTTTCCGATTCTTTTCAGATGGTATCCGGCCATGTAGGCTCCCATAGCTCACCACGCTCTCTTTGAAGTTTTAAATGGGTATTTTTTCACTGCTATGACATTTTGTTGATCAGTACGAACTGAAGTTCCTTTGCAGCCTTGCTTCGTGCTGAACTGTAATATCGATATAGTTGCATAAATTTCACTTATAATTCGAGAAAACACAGATTTCTCCGAAATCTTTTTATCTGATAAATTGTTTTCACAATCACTGGTAATTAGCTGTTTTATCGGAGTACTGTATTTGTTTCTAGCTGTTTTTATATTTTTTGCAGTATGCCAAAGATGAAAACCAGACACATGTTTTTTAATAAAATCCATTTAAAAATTATCCATGTAAAAATAACTAAAATTTTTGAACTCATATATTTGTACTGTAGATTTGCTTTAGTTTTATCCAAGCAAAAATTGCGACAATTCCCTTTTCCAACCAGTGCATATCCGACTGTACCAAAATCGGTAAAATATTGAAATAGATCCGATATCCTTTGTTCCTCCAAAGAGCTTTTAGTTCACTTTAAATTCAAATTTACGTTACAATTTTAAAGTTCGAAAGCTTCGTATTTGTGGTCAAAACAACTTAACGGTAAAATCAAAAGTATAAAGCTACTTTTCTCTCACTCTCTTTATGTTACCCTTAAACAGCTTTCAAGTCTCAAAGCTTTTCACTATGTACACGACACAGTTTAAATATTGGCATGAGAATGTGTGCAATATACACATGCTCTTAAACAATGTTAACAACCGTACAGGATGTATAAATTCGTCATGTGTGTCCTTTCATCGTTGTTGGGGATGGGTTGATTATGTTTTATGAAATAAATATGTATGTTTGTGTGTTTTGATGTGGATAGAATACATTTTAAAATTCCCCTTTTTCGAAAAGTTTTATGATTGGTTTGTGTCTTCGATAGTGTTATGTGTGTGCAATTAATTAAAAATATACCTTTTTGCGAAAAAAGGGTTAACAGTGTTGGCAAGCACGTCGATGGAAAAAAGGTGACAATAAAATTTCAATTCTTGTGCAAAACGAAAAATCCTGGAACTGTATTTTATTTCTTTTGAATTAATAAAAAGAAAAAATATTAAAAAAAAACAATTAAAAATTTAATTTTATAGCTCATATATATAAATATTACTTTACGTCTGTCCAATTGAAAAGTAATTTTGGAGGGGCTACTAAATATATACTAGAATAAGGTGTGTTGAGTTTTGTTCACATCAAATCAGATTTAAATATAGCTCCAATATTTATTATCGTTCAATATCACATATATAACCGAAGACCCAACGTTTGCCGATTGGCACGAAATTTTGCATATATATATATATGTTGTTTGCTGGGAAAGTTGAGAACTGTTTTCATTATATATTTTTTTTAAATGTGATTTAAAATAAACCGGGATAATTCATGCTAATAATAATCACAAACAATTCCCTTCCCTTTGACACAAATGCATATTAACGTACCCACTTTTTATAGTAGTAAATAAAAAATAAACTTTCATTTAATTTTAGCTTTCAAATGTTGGTTTTTAACAATTAAAAATTAACACAGAAGCAAAGAAAACAAAATAAAAGAAAAGAACTGTATTTAACTAAACTAAAGTTATTTGCCGCAAAGTAATCTTTAACAAGGGTAGAAATCCTTTGACAACGTTTGTGAATGAAATGACAAAGAATAATTGTTTAAAGCATATTAAATATATAATAGTAAAGCAAATATTACTTGTAGTGTTTACATGTTTGGGCTAGTTAATTTTAGTGTTAATTTCTTAAATAAATATAAAGGGAGACATGACATGGTATGCAGTTTTTTGTTGATTGGAAAGATATTAAAAGGCTTAAAAACGTACATAGCTCTATTTCTTTCCAGTTAAATAAGTATAATAAAAAATTGTTTTAAAAAAGGAGTATCTTGATTCAAGCCTCTTTTTTTAAAAGGTGCTGAGGTAGTTCAAAAATTATTACTTCATATTTAATCAAACTTTTTATTCAATTTGTATTCAAGCTAATCATTTCGTGGGTTCCTGTTTAAGTAGTTTTATCAAGTAATATATGTAAACCAAGTAATACTTAAACAAACGAAAAAAACGTTAAGATCGACGTGACATAATTTTTGTGACCTCCACCTGTATGCGACAATTACTTGGAACTATACTATACTGAGTTTGGGAAGTGTGGCTAAAACCACAAACGGCAGAATCTTTATATTAGGATTATTACAAATAAGTAAGTGAACAACGTTTTCCATGTTATCGTGGAGACCAGAAATAAAAAATCTTCCTAAATGATGGTAATTTTAGGAACATTGACTTTTATTAGTAATGAAGTTTCCGACCCCAATATTGTCGCGACTTCCGCTAGTACAAACTGAGAAAATTCGCAGTCGTAAACACATAAAAATTTGTACATCATATTCAAATATGTCAATATTGATGTATGTTTTTGTGGGAATCGGTTCAGATTTAGATATAGCTCCCATATATATTTTCGTCCGATTTTATCTAAATGGTGAACAAAACACATAATATTTGTCCGATTCAAACAAAATTTTGCAAAGCTTACTGACTTAAGTCCAATGTGATCTCTATAAATTTGTTTTGAAATCGATTTAGATTTAGATATAGTTCCCACAGTTTGGTCTAATTTTATGTAAATGGTGTCCCAATCTCCCAAGGATTGCCCTATTGATATAAAATTTTGCACAGTGTATTAAAATAGATCCATATATATGTCAGCGGAGTTTTGTAGAAATCGGTTCAGATTTATATAGCTCCCATATATAGTTTCGTCTGATTTTATTTAAATGGTGAACCAAACTACCAAGGATTGCCCGATTGAGACAAAATCTTGCGCAGTATACGGAGATATGTTCAGATAGATGTATGCGAAGTTTTGTTGAAATCGGATCAGATTTAGATATAGCTCCCATATATATTTTCGTCGGATTTTATGTAAATGGTGCACCAAAGAGCATATGTTTACTCGGTTTATATAAAATTTGGCAGAGACGATTTTACTGTGATGTGTATTAAAGTTGCAAAAATCGGTTTGATTTTAAATATATCTCCCATATATTTTTTCGTCTGATTTTATATAAATGGCGCAACGAGGAGCTTACCGTCCTGCAGCATACCACATATGCCAGGTTGTTTAATAAGGTCCTGATTTATAGTTCTACATTCATTATTTTCATACAAATGGTAGGGGAGAAGGGGGCACCTTTGAACACTTTTTTCTTTCAAGCCTTATTAAATCGGAAATTTAAACCAAAATTTTATGAGCGCTGTTCAAAGGTGGCCCCGTTCAAAAGGTTCCCCTCTCCCCTACACCAAAGAATCTGATTGACATGCAATTTTCCATGGATTTCAGAGTGGTATGTGTAATTGGTTCTATTAGTTCTCTATGTAGATAACTATTTAGTTTCGCCCGATTCCATTTCAATGGTCCTCCAAAAATTATACGTTTCGTTTTCCGCCTCATTACAATAACTTCTGTGTTTTCCATACATTGCAATTTTAGGAGCCTATTCGAAAACTTCCTAAACCATAATTTGTATATCATTACCAGTAAGGAAAGTAGTAAAGTCGGGCTGGGCCGACTATATGATATCCTTCACCACTTTGGGCATATTCTACATATGTAACCCAACAGACGACGCGTTTTTGTTATACATCTATATCTGAACTAATTTCAGGGAAAATTGCCGGAGACTAATTTATATTACTTCAGTACGTTGTGTCATTCGGCCTTGCTATGGATTTTTGTACGCAGCTTAGCAACATCATTTTAGACTTAATTCAGTACTTCAGTAGTGTTGGCGGTTTATTTGGGATACCATTTGTATTTTGTTTTTATAAAAAACAACTATCTATCAGTGGGGAATGTATGGCATTGATTGCCATACATGATTGAGGGGTAAGGCAGGGAAGACTATAGTTTCGGATCACGCCACTGATCCTCATAAGTTCCCTTAGTTTTTTGTTGGGATATTCTCCCCAGAAGCTATTGCTTCTATACAAAAAACCTTTCAAACCCAAATGTCTCTTGTAACAAAGCGAAGTACTTAGCTGACCAACGTACCCTATACCAAAATTACCTACAATCGGGCAAAAATATATATGGGAGCTATATCTAAATCTGAACCGATTGTCACGAAACTTTGCACACATCATTCTAGACTTAATTCAGTACGCTATACCAAAAGATTTCCAGGGACTTTAGTGGACTATTTACCTAAAATTGGGCGAAGCTATATATGGGACCTAAATCTAAATTTGTACCGATTTCCACGAAACTTTGCACACATCATTCTAAACTTAATTTAGTACGCTATGCCAAATTTCGTGCAAATCGAAAGATATACAGAGACTTTTGTACACAATTAACCTTAAATCGGACGAAGATATATATGGGAGCTATATCTAAATCTGAACCGATTTTCACGAAACTTGGCATACATCATTCTAGACCTTATTCATTACGCTGTGCCATATTTGTGCAAATCGAAATTTATAGGGACTTTTGTACACAATTTACCTTAAATCGGACGAAGATATATATGTGAGCTATATCTAAATCTGAACCGATTTTCACGAAACTTGGCATACATCATTCTAGACCTTATTCATTACGCTGTGCCAAATTTCGTGCAAATCGAAAGATATATAGGGACTTTGGTACACAATTTACCTTAAATCGGACGAAGATATATATGGGAGCTATATCTAAATCTGAACCGATTTTCACGAAACTTTGCACACATCATTCTAGACCTTATTCATTACGCTGTGCCAAATTTCGTGCAAATCGAAATATATATAAAGGCTTTGGTACACAATTTACCTTAAATCGGACGAAGATATATGTGGGAGCTATATTTAAATCTGAACCGATTTTTATGAAATTTTACACACATAATTCTAGACCAAATTCATTACGCTGTGCCAATTTTCGTGCAAATCGAAAGATATATAGGGACCGTTTACATTAAATCGGACGAAAATATATATGGGAGCTATATTTAAATCAGAACCGATATTTCCCAATTTCAATAGGGTTCGTCCTTGGGCCAAACAAATGAGCTGTGCCAAATTTCATCCAATTCGGATCATAAATGCGACCTGTAGTTTGTTTACAATTTAACATCTACAGACGTACAGACGGACGGACGGACATGCATAAATCGACTCAGAAAGGAACCATGGGTCTATCTCCATTATTTTTGCCTGTTACAAACATATGCACAAAGACATAATACCCTGTACCACAGTGTGGTGAAGGGTATAATAAGTCATAATACTCGTATATCATTATGAGCCTTAATTTTTGACAGTGATTTCAAACCTTTTAAACTCGATTTTAAAATCGAACTTGGGTATCAGAGTATTAAATATTCTCCGTAATACATTGTCTTGCTATTTCAAACGCAATAATACTCATCCATTTCTTCATCCATGTTCTTTTTTTCTGCCTTTAAGTATAATGTACTTGACTGAAATAAATTGGTATTTCAGTCAACTATATTAGCTATATAAACATTTGTATTCAGACCATCTAATCGTTTGAACACGAAATGAAACCTCTTTTTATGTTGTTGTTATTATTATTGATATAATAAATGATGCCCTTTATTATAATTCGTGGGAGTTCCTGGTCAACAACAACAATTGTTTGCTAACTCTCATAACTGACAAGGAAATACATTTCTAAACCCTTTCGCGGCTCTTTGCGATATTCTCTGTCGGCTTGTTTACACTACTAAAGTGGCATAGGGACGCATTGATCACAAAAGGATTGTCTAGTATTGTCAGTGAATAAGGTTGGTAATTATTCAAAATATGGCAAACTGACAGACATTGTCATTTTTATTTGGGCTCAATAACAGCAACAACAACAACTAGGAATTGAAGGAACACACAAAGCCTGGATGGTATTCAGCCCTAGAGAAAATTCGAACGAAAAAAAAAACAAACGGAACGCTTTTAAATGTCAAACTGTCGGTTAATTTTAAGTTCATTTCTTTGTTTACCTTTTGTGTGTGTATAAGAGAGAGCATGATCGCGAGAGTTCGGGCGGTATCAAAAACAATTTTACCGCCTCATCTTTTGAGAAATGGCAATATTGTTATGACTTTAATTGTAAACGGCTATAGAAATCATACTTCTTTTGAAATTAGTATTCAAAACGTTACCAATAACAATGGTCCCTTCAATAGTCATGGACAAATGGCCAGATATGCCTGTCCAGAATCAACTAATATTTCCCTACTTTGGTAGGCACTTAACAGTCGTGGTGTATTGTTAAATGGATCTTACCGTCATTCGGACATGACTTTTAGTCTTAATGACTGACATTGCTCTCTTTTCGATTGAATGTGTAAAATGTGTAAAGAAACATTTTGCCGACAAATGGAAATGGATTCATGTTTATGAATAAGAAATTAGCGCGTATGACATAATGAATAATTGTAGAATTTTATAAAATTCATCATATGTTAATTATACCCTACACCATAATGTGTAGGTGTGCATAGAAAAATTGTCATTCTCTTTCTAACACCTTAACACACACATTAGAGACTCATTTTATAGAATATTCAAATTTCCGATTTTCCAAAAAAATGGTTATCCGTTTGACATTCAACTTTCTTGAATTTTAAAAACTTTTTCCATAATTTCGATACAGATATCATATAATTAAGATATAAATAAAGCACATATACATATTATTTCCGATCTTGTTTGTTTGGTCAAGGCGCTGTATATCAGCACTTGTCAATTTTCCTTCAAAGCGATCCAAATTTGCATATAGCTATACGCACCTTACAATAAGAATCTTAGGAGCATCTCTTGTATATACCCAATGATCTCAAAGGTATCCGACTTTTTAACTTTCCTTGCAGATTTTTAGTAATTTTGATATACATTTCAAAAAAAGGAACCCGAAGGCCTGTAGAATGAAACTGTAAGTTATTTAAGATGGGCGGGTCTCTCCGGAACTGTTCAATCTCTACCTTTCTGATATGTCACATCCACCTAATGGCATAGAGATCGTATGTAACGTTCGAAAGCTATTTCAAGTCGATCGTTCAAGCCTCTATTATTTGTCTTCTTATAATGCCAGTGGAACAT
>NW_026888167.1:0-9201 GCF_032173495.1 Musca vetustissima | reverse complement strand
TTATGCATTTTATTAAATTTGTTTAGCAAATGATTTATATACTACCAGATTGATGGATAGAATTTAATACCATTCTCACCTTTTGTGTTGTACACTCGTGCGGATAATTGATGAATCGTATTATGTATACGTCACTAAACCCTGCTGAATACTGAGAATGAAGATTTCAGAATCACTTACATATCAACAACATCATAGATACCTATGTGCATGCCTAGTTTGATGTTGACATAATATGTACATGTGTATGTATGTGTCTGATATGCAAATGTGTTATTTCCATAGGAAACTCCCACATAACGTCAAGAATGCATAAAATCTTACATTTATCTAATCTGACAAGACAATGTTACCTACTTTGAACATCTTACTTTGCAATTTTATTATATAGCCCATGAAAAAAAAAAAATTCTTTAAAAAATCCACGCCTTAGATAGTCTTTGAAAAAATATTCTTTAAAAAATCCACGCCTTAGATAGTCTTTGAAAAAATATTCTTTAAAAAATCCACGCCTTAGATAGTCTTTGAAAAAATATTCTTTAAAAAATCCACGCCTTAGATAGTCTTTGAAAAAATAAAAAATCTTTAAAAAAAATCCACGCCTTAGATAGTCTTTGAAAAAATATTCTTTAAAAAATCCACGCCTTAGATAGTCTTTGAAAAAATATTCTTTAAAAAATCCACGCTTTAGATAGTCTTTGAAAAAATATTCTTTAAAAAATCCACGCCTTAGATAGTCTTTGAAAAAATATTCTTTAAAAAATCCACGCCTTAGATAGTCTTTGAAAAAATATTCTTTAAAAAATCCACGCCTTAGATAGTCTTTGAAAAAATATTCTTTAAAAAATCCACGCCTTAGATAGTCTTTGAAAAAATATTCTTTAAAAAATCCACGCCTTAGATAGTCTTTGAAAAAATATTCTTTAAAAAATCCACGCCTTAGATAGTCTTTGAAAAAATATTCTTTAAAAAATCCACGCCTTAGATAGTCTTTGAAAAAATATTCTTTAAAAAATCCACGCCTTAGATAGTCTTTGAAAAAATATTCTTTAAAAAATCCACGCCTTAGATAGTCTTTGAAAAAATATTCTTTAAAAAATCCACGCCTTAGATAGTCTTTGAAAAAATATTCTTTAAAAAATCCACGCCTTAGATAGTCTTTGAAAAAATATTCTTTAAAAAATCCACGCCTTAGATAGTCTTTGAAAAAATATTCTTTAAAAAATCCACGCCTTAGATAGTCTTTGAAAAAATATTCTTTAAAAAATCCACGCCTTAGATAGTCTTTGAAAAAATATTCTTTAAAAAATCCACGCCTTAGATAGTCTTTGAAAAAATATTCTTTAAAAAATCCACGCCTTAGATAGTCTTTGAAAAAATATTCTTTAAAAAATCCACGCCTTAGATAGTCTTTGAAAAAATATTCTTTAAAAAATCCACGCCTTAGATAGTCTTTGAAAAAATATTCTTTAAAAAATCCACGCCTTAGATAGTCTTTGAAAAAATATTCTTTAAAAAATCCACGCCTTAGATAGTCTTTGAAAAAATATTCTTTAAAAAATCCACGCCTTAGATAAAAAAATATTCTTTAAAAAATCCACGCCTTAGATAGTCTTTGAAAAAATATTCTTTAAAAAATCCACGCCTTAGATAGTCTTTGAAAAAATATTCTTTAAAAAATCCACGCCTTAGATAGTCTTTGAAAAAATATTTTTTAAAAATCCCCGCCTTAGATAGTCTTTGAAAAAATATTTTTTAAAAATCCACGCCTTAGATAGTCGTTGAAAAAATATTCTTTAAAAAATCCACGCCTTAGATAGTCCTTGAAAAAATATTTGAAAAAATATTCTTTAAAAAATCCACGCCTTAGATAGTCGTTGAAAAAATATTCTTTAAAAAATCCACGCCTTAGATAGTCTTTGAAAAAATAATCTTTAAAAAATCCACGCCTTAGATAGTCGTTGAAAAAATATTCTTTAAAAAATCCACGCCTTAGATAGTCTTTGAAAAAATAATCTTTAAAAAATCCACGCCTTAGATAGTCTTTGAAAAAATATTCTTTAAAAAATCCACGCCTTAGATAGTCTTTGAAAAAATATTCTTTAAAAAATCCACGCCTTAGATAGACTTTGAAAAAATATTCTTTAAAAAATCCACGCCTCAGATAGTCGTTAAAAAAATATTCTTTAAAAAATCCACGCCTTAGATAGTCGTTGAAAAAATATTCTTTAAAAAATCCACGCCTTAGATAGTCGTTGAAAAAATATTCTTTAAAAAATCCACGCCTTAGATAGTCGTTAAAAAAATATTCTTTAAAAAATCCACGCCTTAGATAGTCGTTGAAAAAATATTCTTTAAAAAATCCACGCCTTAGATAGTCGTTGAAAAAATATTCTTTAAAAAATCCACGCCTTAGATAGTCGTTGAAAAAATATTCTTTAAAAAATCCACGCCTTAGATAGTCTTTGAAAAAATATTCTTTAAAAAATCCACGCCTTAGATAGTCTTTGAAAAAATATTCTTTAAAAAATCCACGCCTTAGATAGTCTTTGAAAAGATATTCTTTAAAAAATCCACGCCTTAGATAGGCCTTGAGAAAATAATCTTTAAAAAATCCACGCCTTAGATAGGCCTTGAGAAGATTATCTTTAAAAACTCCACGCCTTAGATAGGCCTTGAGAAGATTATCTTTAAAAAATCCACGCCTTAGATAGGCCTTGAAAAATATTCTTTAAAAAATCCAAGCCTTAGATAGGCCTTGAAAAATATTCTTTAAAAATCCACTCCTTAGATGGTCGGTTCTTTTTCAAAAATATTCTTAAAAAAATCCACGCATCAGATAGTATTTGAAAAAATATTGTTTAAAAAATCCACGCCTTAGATAGTCTTTGAAAAAATATTCTTTAAAAAATCCACGCCTTAGATAGTCTTTGAAAAAATATTGTTTAAAAAATCCACGCCTTAGATAGTCTTTGAAAAAATATTCTTTAAAAAATCCACGCCTTAGATAGTCTTTGAAAAAATATTCTTTAAAAAATCCACGCCTTAGATAGTCTTTGAAAAAATATTCTTTAAAAAATCCACGCCTTAGATAGTCTTTGAAAAAATATTCTTTAAAAAATCCACGCCTTAGATAGTCTTTGAAAAAATATTCTTTAAAAAATCCACGCCTTAGATAGTCTTTGAAAAAAATATTCTTTAAAAAATCCACGCCTTAGATAGTCCTTGAAAAAAAAATTCTTTAAAACATCCAAGCCTTATATAGCCCACTAAAAAATCTTCTTTAAAAAATCCACGCCTTAGATAGTCTTTGAAAAAATATTCTTTAAAAAATCCACGCCTTAGATAGTCTTTGAAAAATATTCTTTAAAAAATCCACGCCTTAGATAGTCTTTGAAAAAATATTCTTTAAAAAATCCACGCCTTAGATAGTCTTTGAAAAAATATTCTTTAAAAAATCCATGCCTTAGATAGTCTTTGAAAAATATTCTTTAAAAAATCCACGCCTTAGATAGTCTTTGAAAAAATATTCTTTAAAAAATCCACGCCTTAGATAGTCTTTGAAAAAATATTCTTTAAAAAATCCACGCCTTAGATAGTCTTTGAAAAAATATTCTTTAAAAAATCCACGCCTTTAAAAAAATATTATTTAAAAAATCCACGCCTTAGATAATCGTTGAAAAAATATTCTTTAAAAAATCCACGCCTTAGATAGTCTTTGAAAAAATATTTTTTAAAAAATCCACGCCTTATAAAAATTTTGGCCTTGAAAAAATATTTTTTAAAAAATCCACGTCTTAGATAGTCTTTGAAAAAATATTTTTTAAAAAATCCTCGCCTTAGATAGTCTTTGAAAAAATATTATTTCTGGATGTTTTTATACCCTTCACCACACTGTGGTACAGGGTATTATGTCTTTGTGCATATGTTTGTAACAGACAAAAGGAGTTGAGATAGACCCATGGTTCCTTTTGAGGATATGCATAGAATCACTTTCTAAGTCGATTTACGTATGTCCGTCTATCCGTCCGTCTGTCCATGTTAAATTGTAAACAAAGTACAGATCGCAGTTTTGATTCGAATTGGATAAAATTTGCCACAGCTCATTTATTTGGCCCAAGGATGAACCCTATTGAAACTGGGAAAAAATCGGTTCAGATTTTGATATAGCTCCCATATATATTTTCGTCCGATTTAAGGTAATATGCGCCTTAAAGTGCCTATATATCTTTCGATTTGCACGAAATTTGACACAGCGTACTGAATTGAGTCTAGAATGATGAGTGGTGAGTTTCGGAAAAATCGGTTCAGATTTCGATATATATATATATATATATATTCGTACGATTTTAGGTAAATAGAGCACCAAAATCCCTTTATATCCTTCGATTTGCACGAAATTTGACACAGCGTACTGAATTGAGTCTAGAATTATGAGTGGTAAGTATCGGAAAAATCGGTTCAAATTTAGTAATAGCTCCCATATATATTTTCGTCCGATTTTATGGAAACAGTGCACAAAAGTCCCTTATATCCTTGGATTTTCACGAAATCGGTTTAGATTTAAATATAGCACCCACATATATTTTCGTCCGATTTTAAATAAATAGAGCACCAAAATCCCTCTATATCCTTGGATTTGCACGAAATTTGGCTTAGCGTATTGCATAAGGTCTAGAGTAATGTGTACTAAATTTTGGGAAAATCGGTTCAAATTTAGTTATAGCTCCCATATATATTTTCGTTCGATTTCATGAAAATAGTGCACCAAAGTCCCTATATATCCTTGGATTTGCACGAAATTTGGCATAGCGTACTGACGTAAGTGTAGAAAGACGTGTGTTGAATTTCGTGAAAATCGGTTCAGATTTAGATATAGCTCCCATATATATTTTCGTCCGATTTTAAATAAATATAGCACCAAAATCTCCTTATATTTTTGGATTTGCACGAAAATTGCCTTAGCGTATAAGGTCTAGAGTGATGTGTGTTAAGTTTCGTGAAAATCTGTTCAGATTTAGGTATAGCTCCCGTATATAAAGTTCTTACATGTCTTTCGATTTGCACGAAATTTGACATAGAATACTGAATTGAGTCAAGAATGGTGTGTGTTAAGTTTCGGAAAAATCGGTTCAGATTTCGATATAGCTCCCACATATACATATATTCATCCGATTTTACATAAATGTTTTTTTTTCCGATTAACACGAATTTTTGCACAACGTATCAAATTGGGCCTAGAATGACGTTTTTACGATTCGTTGAATTTGGTGCAGATGCAGCCATAGCTTCCATATGTATTTCGAACGGGTGTCTAATTGAAATTACATTTTTAACAGTGCGGCGTTCCGAATAGCGTGTATCAATTTTGCTATGAATCGTTTTCCATAAATTTGTCCAATTCAGTACGCAGACGACTCTAAATCTGCCCGAATGAAATTAAATTTACCACAGTTTGCAGAAAGACATGAGTACATTCCTTCGAAGGAACATTGAGATGCAAGAGTAAGGATACATATGTACAGTATACCCAAAGTGGTGAAGGGTATCATGTAGTCGGTCCAGTCCGACTCTACTACTTTCGTTACTGTTTTTTTTATATAAAACTTGTTTATTATTATACCAAAAAAACTTTATCCAATTTGCATAGACAAAATGCCAACAAGTATTTTTTTCACACAGATAAATAACTTCCATACAAAAAAAAAAAAAAAAATGTTTTAAAAATATTTTAAAACCGAAACAAAACATAAACTTGACAAGACAAATGATAGCTGGCTTATCATAAACCAATTTACATTTGTCTTTGTTTATTTGAGTGTTGAACATGTCAAAAACAAAAAAACACAAAACTGAAAATGACAACTGAGGTTTTAATGGACTTTGACATCGAGAAAAAGTTAATTCACATTTTAGGACAATGGGAAGAGACAACATTAAAATGTTGTTTATTTACTCAGCAAAGCTCAGTGGTGCGTATGAGTATTTTATATTAAGTATACGCCGAGTGGATTGCTGAAACAAATACATGGCTTTAAAATAACACACAGATACAGGTGCTACTAATGGAATTATTGTGTAAATATTTTGAATCGTTTTCAAAACCTCCATTATTTTATTTTGAAAATTTTTCGTTGACTAATTGAATATGAGATTAAATAAAAATATTAAAGAGCCGGCGCAGACATGCATATATTAAATGTTCATTCACCTCACCTTTGAATTGTTGAATATTATTATAAAGATATTCAATTTCATTCGAAAATGAATTGAAAATATTTGTGAAAACATGTTAAGTATTTTTCTATTGTTGATATGTCTGGCATATTTTAATTCTGTGGAAAATTTAAGAAATTTTTTTTTCAAGGATTATCAAAGGTTTGGATTTTTTATGAATTTTTTTAAAGGACGATCTAAGGGGTGGATTCATAAAATATTTTTTATGGACTGCGTAAGGTGCGGATTTTTAAAGATTATTTTTTCAAAGACTTTCTAAGGTATGGACTTCTAAAATAATATTTTCAAGGACTACAAGAGGCATAGAATTCGTAAAGAATTTTTTTCAAGGACTACAAGGGGCGTAGATTTCGTAAAGAATATTTTTCCAACGACTATCTACGGCGTGGATTTTTTTAAAGAATATTTTTTTAAGTACTACAAGAGGCGTGGATATCTTAAATAATATTTTTTCCAGGACTACAAGAGGCGTGGATTTCTTAAAGAATATTTTTTCCAGGACTACAGGAGGCGTGGATTTCTTAAAGAATATTTTTTCCAGGCGTGGATTTTTTTAAAGAATATTTTTTTAAGTACTACAAGAAGCGTGGATTTCTTAAAGAATATTTTTTCCAGGGCTACAAGAGGCGTGGATATCTTAAAGAATATTTTTTTAAGTACTAAAAGAGGCGTGGATTTCTTAAAGAATATTTTTTCCAGGGCTACAAGAGGCGTGGATATCTTAAAGAATATTTTTCCCAGGACTACAAGAGGCGTGGATTTCTTAAAGAATATTTTTCCCAGGACTGCAAGAGGCGTGGATTTCTTAAAGAATATTTTCCCCAGGACTACAAGAGGCGTGGATTTCTTAAATAATATTTTCCCCAGGACTACAAGAGGCGTGGATATCTTAAATAATATTTTTTCCAGGACTACAAGAGGCGTGGATTTCTTAAAGAATATTTTTTCCAGGACTACAGGAGGCGTGGATTTCTTAAAGAATATTTTTTCCAGGACTACAAGAGGCGTGGATATCTTAAATAATATTTTTTCCAGGACTACAAGAGGCGTGGATTTCTTAAAGAATATTTTTTCCAGGACTACAGGAGGCGTGGATTTCTTAAAGAATATTTTTTCCAGGCGTGGATTTTTTTAAAGAATATTTTTTTAAGTACTACAAGAGGCGTGGATTTCTTAAAGAATATTTTTTCCAGGCGTGGATTTTTTTAAAGAATATTTTTTTAAGTACTACAAGAGGCGTGGATTTCTTAAAGAATATTTTTTCCAGGGCTACAAGAGGCGTGGATATCTTAAAGAATATTTTTTTAAGTACTAAAAGAGGCGTGGATTTCTTAAAGAATATTTTTTCCAGGGCAACAAGAGGCGTGGATATCTTAAAGAATATTTTTCCCAGGACTACAAGAGGCGTGGATTTCTTAAAGAATATTTTCCCCAGGACTACAAGAGGCGTGGATTTCTTAAAGAATATTTTTTCCAGGCGTGGATTTTTTTAAAGAATATTTTTTTAAGTACTACAAGAGGCGTGGATTTCTTAAAGAATATTTCTTCCAGGGCTACAAGAGGCGTGGATATCTTAAAGAATATTTTTTTAAGTACTAAAAGAGGCGTGGATTTCTTAAAGAATATTTTTTCCAGGGCTACAAGAGGCGTGGATATCTTAAAGAATATTTTTCCCAGGACTACAAGAGGCGTGGATTTCTTAAAGAATATTTTCCCCAGGACTACAAGAGGCGTGGATTTCTTAAAGAATATTTTTCCCAGGACTACAAGAGGCGTGGATTTCTTAAAGAATATTTTCCCCAGGACTTCAAGAGGCGTGGATTTCTTAAATAATATTTTCCCCAGGACTACAAGAGGCGTGGATATCTTAAATAATATTTTTCCAGGACTACAAGAGGCGTGGATTTCTTAAAGAATATTTTTTCCAGGACTACAGGAGGCGTGGATTTCTTAAAGAATATTTTTTCCAGGACTACAAGAGGCGTGGATATCTTAAATAATATTTTTTCCAGGACTACAAGAGGCGTGGATTTCTTAAAGAATATTTTTTCCAGGACTACAGGAGGCGTGGATTTCTTAAAGAATATTTTTTCCAGGACTACAGGAGGCGTGGATTTCTTAAAGAATATTTTTTCCAGGACTACAAGAGGCGTGGATTTCTTAAAGAATATTTTTTCCAGGACTACAGGAGGCGTGGATTTCTTAAAGAATATTTTTTCCAGGACTACAAGAGGCGTGGATATCTTAAATAATATTTTTTCCAGGACTACAAGAGGCGTGGATTTCTTAAAGAATATTTTTTCCAGGACTACAGGAGGCGTGGATTTCTTAAAGAATATTTTTTCCAGGCGTGGATTTTTTTAAAGAATATTTTTTTAAGTACTACAAGAGGCGTGGATTTCTTAAAGAATATTTTTTCCAGGGCTACAAGAGGCGTGGATATCTTAAAGAATATTTTTTTAAGTACTAAAAGAGGCGTGGATTTCTTAAAGAATATTTTTTCCAGGGCTACAAGAGGCGTGGATATCTTAAAGATATTTTTCCCAGGACTACAAGAGGCGTGGATTTCTTAAAGAATATTTTTTTTAGATTTTTTTAAATATTTTTTCCAGGTTAACTAAGGCTTGGATTTTTTTAAAGAATATTTTTTCGGGGTCTACAAGAGGCGTGGATTTCTTAAAGAATATTTTTCCCGGGACTACAAGAGGCGTGGATTTCTTAAAGAATATTTTTCCCAGGACTACAAGAGGCGTGGATTTCTTAAAGAATATTTTTTCCAGGACTGTTATAGGCGTGGATTTCTTAAAGAATATTTTTCCCAGGACTACAAGAGGCGTGGATTTCTTAAAGAATATTTTTCCCAGGACTACAAGAGGCGTGGATTTCTTAAAGAATATTTTTCCCAGGACTACAAGAGGCGTGGATTTCTTAAAGAATATTTTTCCCAGGACTACAAGAGGCGTG
>NW_026888166.1:0-92451 GCF_032173495.1 Musca vetustissima | reverse complement strand
CATATTTTGTTATGGATGTGGTGCGAAAAACACTTATAAACCCAACTGTGAAAAATGTGCTAATATAAAGCTTAATCCTCACAAAACTCCTGTCCAACAATCAAATTCAAAAAAACACTAATTCACAACAGTAGTGATACATCCGCTACTGTTTTAGAATCACCTCAAAACATACACGAATATTTGCAAAAAAGAAATGCAATTTTTGAAATATCGGATATTTCTACATATCCCGTCAAAAGATCTAAAAGATCTACAATTCGTCTACGACGATACTATCGACAAAGAAAAATTTGTTCAAAATATTTAATTTCAAGCATCGTCAATGATCCACAGGATCAGAGACTATATGCAAAGGTTTCCTTTTTGAATTTTGTAGAGCGAGGTTTGCTTGATACCGGAGCAAACGTAAGTTGCATAGGCGGCGATATGGCATTGTATGACTTTTCTTCTTATAAGGAATTCCATGATTTTAAATCATGTGTTAAAACCGCAGATGGCAAGCGTCAAAAAGTTCGTGGTTATCTCGATGTGGAAATTACGTTTAGAAATCGTTGTCAGCACCTCCGAATTCTTATAGTACCATCTTTAAGTCAACGCTTAATACTAGGCTTGGACTTTTGGAAGGCCTTTAATTTAGCACCTGATATTTTTGATTCTATTTATTTAACAAGTCCGTCCGATAATGAAGAAACTAATAAAATTGCGTCTACTTTGTCCGCTTTTGAGTCCGATATTCGTCCGAAGATAGAAACGTCCGATATTTGTCCGATTAAAGAATCGTCCGAAGTTCAATATCCTTTAACATCAGTCCAACTTCAACAATTAGAAGCAGTTAAAGCTTTATTCCCAGACTTTGAGAAACAAGGTCTTGGCCGAACCAGCCTAATAAAACACGAAATCGATGTTGGCAATTCTAAGCCCGTCAAACAAAGATTCTATCCCGTTTCCCCTGCAGTGGAAGATCTTATGCACAAAGAAATTGACAGAATGTTGGCACTTGGTGTTATTGAACCGTCCGTTTCTCCATGGAGTTCACCCATGCGGTTAGTTTTGAAACCGAACAAAGTCCGTTTATGTTTAGACGCTCGTAAATTAAACGCTGTCACAAAGAAAGACGCGTATCCGCTCCCTAGTATTGAGGGAATATTCGCCCGCCTTCCAAAAGCCAACATAATATCTAAGCTTGACTTAAAGGATGCATTTTGGCAGATCGGTCTGGCTGAGGAGGCAAAAGCACTTACGGCGTTCACAGTCCCGGGTAGGCCACTGTACCAGTTCGTGGTAATGCCATTCGGACTGTGTAACGCCCCACAAACAATGTGCCGTCTCATGGACGAACTAATCCCAGCCGATCTAAAAAAATGTGTCTTTGGTTACTTAGATGACCTAATCATCGTGTCGGAAGATTTTCCTACTCATTTAGCTATATTAATTAGAATTGCTGATGAGTTCAGAAAAGCTAATTTGACCATAAACGTCTCAAAAAGTAAATTTTGTGTGACAGAAGTAAAGTACTTGGGATACCTAATTGGACATGGAGGTCTTAAAACAGACCCTGAAAAAATAGACTCCATTCTTTCCTGGCCAGTACCGAAAAGCCTTAAGCAAGTACGAGGTTTTCTCGGCTTGTCGGGCTGGTATCGTCGATTTATCGACAATTTTTCTTCAAAAGTGTTCCCAATTACTGAACTTCTGTCCACAAAAAAGAAATTTGTTTGGACCAATGAGGCTAATGATGCGTTTAACACCATTAAACATCTCTTAACGACCGCCCCTGTTCTAATAAACCCCGATTTCTCCAAAAAGTTTTACATCCATTGTGATGCAAGCTATTATGGAATCGGCGCAGTATTAGTACAGGTGGACGAAAATGGTGACGAGAGGCCT
Source organism: Musca vetustissima (assembly GCF_032173495.1). Lineage (NCBI taxonomy): Eukaryota > Metazoa > Arthropoda > Insecta > Diptera > Muscidae > Musca > Musca vetustissima. Next base: position 90,561 of record NW_026888166.1, on the reverse strand, counting down.
ATAGCCTATATGTCTAGAAAGTTAAATTCCGCACAGCGGAATTATAGTGTCACCGAAAGAGAGTGTTTAGCGGCAGTCGAAGCCATAAAGAAATTTCGGTGTTATGTCGAACTTCAAGAGTTCGAAATCATAACAGACCATTCTAGCTTGGTGTGGCTGATTGCAAGATGGGTCTTTAAGTTGCAAGGATATAAATTTACATTTAGCCACAGGAAAGGTAAAGACAATGTCGTCCCTGACGCATTGTCGAGAATTCATTGTAACGAAATTTCAGCCATTGAGCTCTCAGAACCGGAAGTGGATCTAAACTCCCCTCATTTTTTCGACCCAGACTACAAATCTCTGAAAGATAAAATATTAAAAAATGAATCTCAATTCCCGGACATGAAGATAGTGGATAACTACGTCTATATTAGAACTGACCATTATACAGGGGATAGTGAACAAGAATCCAGAGCGTGGAAACTGTGGATACCACAAGAGCTCCGTAAAGATATAATCTTCAGGTTCCACAACTCTGCTATCGCTTGTCATGGCGGAATGTTCAAAACCATTGAACTCATAAGAAGACATTTCTTTTGGCCTAATTTGGTAAAAGATGTGAGGGATTACATTAGGTCCTGTGATGTATGTAAGTGCACCAAAGCACCAAATCAAATTTTAAAACCTGAAATGGGTAAGGAAACAATATCGTTCCGCCCATTTCAGAGGATATATATTGATATATTGGGTCCGTACCCGAGGAGCAAAAATGGAAATATAGGCCTATTGATAGTGCTGGATCACATGTCAAAGTTTCATTGGCTCTGTCCCCTAAAAAAATTTACAACATCAGTTATACAAGATTACCTTCTTAAACAAATTTTTCACGTTTATGGGGTCCCTGAAACTTTGATAAGTGATAATGGCTCCCAGTTCAAATCAAATGAATTTAATGCATTTTTGACCTCCCATGGAGTATCCCATATTTATACAGCCATATATTCGCCTCAGTCGAATGCTTCTGAGCGCGTAAACCGCTCTATAATAGCAGGCATTCGTACATTTTTGAAGAAAGATCATCGGTTATGGGATGAAAACTTAAGTCTCATAAGTTGTGCCTTGAGAAACTCTGTGCACCAAGCTACCAAATATTCCCCTTATCATGCCCTTTTCGGGTTTAATATGGTTACCCATGGTACGTCTTACAAACTTTTGCGGAAATTAGAACTTTTAGATGAACCATCTGCTATTTTGCAAAGAGATGACAATTTAGCTTTAATTCGCAATAATTTACGTCGACATATATCCGAAGCATATAAAAGGAATCAAAACCAATATAACTTGAGAGCCCGACCAATTTCCTTTGAAATTGGCCAAGAAGTTTTTCGACGAAATTTCGCTCAAAGTTCCGCCGAAAAAGCTTTCAATGCCAAATTGTCTCCACTTTTTATCAAATCTAAGATCAAAGAAAAGCTAGGACAAAACTATTATATCCTGGAAGATAGTGATGGTAAGACAGTGGGCACTTTCCATGCCAAGGACATACGTCCTTAGACCAATAGTTGCCAATTAATGATCTCCAATTAATATTGTTTCCTATGAGGAAAATATTACTTGGTTTGTAATATTCGATTCGACCAAAATTACTCATCGCATTAATCGATTAAAACTAAGTGGCAACGCTAAACACGTACTTTCGTTATTTGCCTTAGATCAAAAGCAACTCTATCGACAATTACAATTCCCTTACTTTACAACTATAATTTTAGTACAGAGCTTTCGTATAGAAAAGAGAATTTGCAACAGGCCTTTTACTACTCGCCTTTCAAGAAGAACAGAACACAAAGACACAAATTGGGAAGTTAAAGTATTTTGAATAAAAGTTGATAAATAATTTTGTTAATTAAAAAAAAAAGAAATTGGCAAATTCCATATTCTGGATAAGGAAATATTTGCAAATAAACCTAAATTTGCCAAGGTAATAAAATATATTATTGAAGTGTTTTAGTGGCGTTTTTATAAAATATCGTGTATTTTTCCTAGGCAAAAGAATACAATTTCTTAAAAAAATTGTATAATCATTGAAATTCAGCCTATTCAGTTGGAAAAATTCAATAAAAGTGGTGTATAGTGAACAAGCAACTATAATTAAGAAAGGAATAACCCCGACATCTTTCTTCACGTGGCTCAAACTGTGAAGACGAATTTTGTTTGGTTATGTCGGGGGCCAACATGTGCGATGTCAAGTATAAGCAGTGAATTTTAATACCATCTTCAACCAATTATCCCCCACATCATGTGTAATGAACAAAATCCAACATTTAGTAACCTAATGTGGAAAATAGCACTACAAATTTGAAGCCCTAACATTAAAATCGTTCATCACAACACCATTGCCACTACGAAATCTTCAGCATCCACTGCAATCGCTTGGTACATCCAACCAAATTCCCAACAAAATACTTCTCCAGCTAGATTGCCAAATAACCACAAAAATTCATCATAAGAAAACCAATACATTATAGAAGGGATCCATTGATTTACAGCCACTGTTGAATCCACCACAACCAACCTCCAGACAATAATAGTGTTCCAGTTAGATAACATCTCGATCTCGCAAAAAATCCATCAAACATAGAATCATCATATTAATCCTCTACCGGACAAACCACCATTTGGTCACTAAAAACCAATCCACCAATAAGACCAATCTAAGACCATTCATTTTCGTTTACAAAAACTTTATAAAAATTAGATAAGTATTATGTAAATTGTTAAATTTACATTCACACTTTTATATATATTTTTTTAGTGTAAGTAATATTTTGTTTCTGAATTTATAGACATGATTTAGGTTCACCCTGTTATAATCAAACATACGCACGTAATGACATATTAATGAATGAAGAAGAACAAACAAATTTGTGAATGAGGTAGAGAAAACATTACTATGATCATTATCATCAATTGAATTTCATATATAATAACAACAACACAACGAATAACACCGCAACGACGAACTTCTTCGAGGCCTCCAACAAGTTCAGCGTAAAACGGAGTTGGTGAGTACTTTGAGTGATTTTTGTTTCTTTATTTTGAGTTTTTTTTTTTTGCATCTACTTATCACACAAGCAATTGTTTGATTCATTCATTGATCTCTTTTTACGTTCTCGAAAAGTAGAACAAAGAAACAACAAATATTACAATTGTAATGTATTGTATTTCATTCATTAAGACTTATTACGTCATTTGTATATTAGGGTGTCACGTATATATTTACTAATATTTTTTTTGAGATTTTCTTTTTTTTATATATTCCTATTTCGAACATAGGTTGTATTATAGATTAAGAATAATGTTTCCTATAATATTTTTAATTATTCACTACATATAATTATAACATAAAAATTTGATTCATAATGTCATATATTTGAGCGTTTATCTAATTAAAGAAATGGATTACTAAGGAAGTTAACGTGTTTTCATGAAGTGGTAAGGCGTAACTAGGTAACATGAGTTATGGGGTTCTGTATCAAAATCCGCCTAACAGGACTATGGTTAGGGAGGGTTAAGAGGCGTATATCTCACACCATCTGAGATATAGTAAAATGGGGAATATCAAATATATAAGCAATAGATAGTACATTTGTGGGGCTTTTCATACACTTCATATCATTCAATTTAACAACATTCAGGGAGTCTATAATATTTTTCTGTACTCCTGCAGATTTGTAATGGAAGGACACGAACCCCCCACCCGACTGAAGTTAGCGTACAAAGGCTCCCGCAGTCCTTCTGAAACAAACTGAGTGGTAATAACATCTTACCCAAAGCAACTAACTTCCTTTGTCTATGTCATCTAGACCAATATACATATTTATACACTAATCTCAGTTGCTTAGCCAATTTAGGCCAGTGTACATTACAAATTTGACGATGTAGATGTCATTATCCCGAATGTATCCATAGTAAACCTCCTCTGGACGGTCTGGCCTTTTATACAGACTGTTCCAAGGTAAGTACTGGGATTTATTGTGCTGGCATCTACTATGAGCACACTTACAGGTTAGTTAGCGACTGTAGTGTATTACAGTCATAAATATTCTCGCTTTTGAAGGAAACGGAATAGAAAAAAGTCTGGATGCAGAGATTTTGGAACCGATAATGTTTTTTGTGGATACTCGATCCTGTAGCATCAAGCCTTGAGTGTAGAAAAGCTTTGGAAACACTGGGTACCAGGAGACTGTGATTTTATGGGATATAAATCTAGTAATCTCTGGCTTTTAATTCGATTTTAAATTTTTATATTTTCAATGGGCTGGAAAATCAATACCAAAGCTTTTTAAGTTCTGCAACTTTGCAGATATATATTTGATAATTTAAAGGAAAAGAAAAATAATTTACAAAATTTGTTTGTTGTTGTTTTATGGGATTAAAGAAAAGTCCTTTTTTTGATGGTAGGCATGATGACTCCTTACTGGAACATCGGAATCCGAAAATTCCTACGGTGTTAGAAAGGTACACGTGTGGCTCTCGTATGGACTAGAGTTATTGACTTCGCTCAAAAATCAACAAAATGGCTGACCCTTGAAAAATATTTTTTGTAAAATCGCCTATTTTTACCACAAACCAAGTTAAAAAATAAGGATGATCTTCATCGATTGGTTTATCCTAGTTCATACGATAGACGTTTCACAGAGAAACGTCCCAATATTTGGAATCGATCGGATTATTAGTAAAAAAGTATGTTTGGTGAAAAAAGTGTTTAAAGTTTGAGAAGCCCTTTTACCGTCACTTGATGCTTACACAATAAATCGGCTATATCCTCAAAATTGTTGAGATTTTCATTTGAAATTGCATAGGGACATTCTTGAATTAGTGTAGATTTGAATTAAATCAAAATACAAAATTAATTTTTTTGAAACCGAGAATGTGAGTTCCCCTTAATCAAACTACCTTCTGCGAAATATTGAGACTTTCTTCGACGAAAAAGCTAGTGATTTATGGCATAACGAACCTAGGTGCAATGTGCCAAGTTCCATCTCTTTGTCAGGAAAAAAAAAACAAACTCATTGTTGAACCCGAGCAAAGCTGAAAAAGGAGTAATGGTGGGAAACTACTGCAAATTCTGTGATGATGAGGAGGCCATCAAGAATCTCCTGTGTTGCTGTACGATTTTGGGCTGAAAAAGGCATAGATTAGAGAGTATTCTATTCTACAGCATCATCAGGAATCTAATGGGGACCTGGGACCTGAACACGTATACCGTTTATCCACAATTTTCCCTACCATCACCACCCAAACTTATTTCTTCTTTATAAATCACTTTTTTCCTTTTATCCTCTTCCGTTTTCTTCTCCCCTCCGTTATCTTATTGGTTTCCTTTACATCACCTTCCATGTGTTTTTCTTGGATGATCGTAATGGATCGGAACGTCTTCGAGTGTCGCAGTCACAGTTAGTGACTGGGGATAACTAACCTGAACATAAAACCCGTGTTCAGGATTCGTCACTTTTTAGGTATTTTGAGGGTGATAGGTGCATATTTCCACTGTGGCATTCCTGGTTCTTGGTGGGCTCAAGATTTCTTTGTCATATATTTGTTTCTGAAATCCTATTATGACAACCTCGTCTGCTTCGAGAAAAAAACCGTATACATTTAACCTTAAAAAAAATCTGCAGCAAATTTGATCATGACTATTCAAATTCCAGCAGTAATATCCCACATTTAAAACACCACATTTTCAACAACCCATTTTCTTGCTAAACAAAACGAAAATAATATGCACAGCTACTATCTACATTTCCATTTCACTGGTTTTAGACAAATGTTTCTACGGCTTTAGACTACTATGCCTTCTGTTGCTGTTGTTGGTGGTGTAATACGAAACACAAAAACCAGAAAACCTAGAATAGCTTCAAAACTTTTTCCATTTAACTTTGTGTGAAAATCCAAAAACAACAAGAAATAAAATATGGGAAAATTTAAACAGAAAGGAAATACAATCACAAGAACATTGCCTGTGGCCAGACATAAACTTCGAATGTTCGTCCAGTAAAATCGAAAGTTAATCTTCACGTGTTAACAGAACTTGAATGTTCCCAGTCAATAGAAAGGATTCAGGGTTGCTGTTGTTTTATTTTTATTTTAAAATATACAAACTTTTTCGATTAAAACTGAAAGCAAATAGTATTATTTAAATCCTAGATTAAATACTTTGTTGGGGTAAGCAAAACACAAGTATTTTTCCAAAAAAAAAAAAAAAAGACGATCAATTTATACTCGGTCTAAGGCTAAGGTAATAATTTTACACCTGTAAAAGACTTTCAATTTAATAACAATCTTTCTGTACAAAAGGAATAATGTGAGGCACTTCGTACTTGTTTCGATACACTTCGATATATTCGGGGAGGACCCCAAAAATTATATATATGTATATATATATTCTTGAACAGACTTATGTCCGTACGTAACTCTTTTAAAATAAAGATGGCGCTCGCAATATTTAACATAGACCATACAAATTAAACCATTAAAATTTTGCACATACAGAGTGAGATGAAAAAACTTCAACCAACTTCAGACTGCTGTAATTTCGCTTGTTGTTGGTAGCGTGGCCCGAGGTCAAGGAAGTGGACGGAAGAAAACAGCGACATCAGCAAAAATGGTTCGAAAAGTAAAGAAGCGACTTGATCAAAACCCACTGCGTAGTGGCCGAAAAATGGCTCGTCACTTGAACATATCGCAATATTCTATTCGGCAAATATTAAAAAATGAGCTCGGGTTAAAGCCATTGAAATTCCAAAAAGTGCAAGAACTTACACCGCAACAGAAAGAAAATAATGTCGAAAGAGCTAAAGGGTTGCTTCGCTTGGCCGAAAGTGGTGAACCGAATTTGGTTTTCTCCGATGAGAAAACATTCGTTGTCCAGCAGTTTGTAAACAAACAAAATTATCGCGTTTACTTGCCAAAGTTGTCAGTTGAAAATGTGCACTTTCGGCGCCGGCAATGGTGATGGTGTGGGCCGCCATAACAGCCGATGGACGCTCTCCGCTCATATTAATCGACCGTGGCTTCAGAAAAAATGCCGAATATTATCGCGATAATATTCTGGAGGGTCTATCAAAGCCTTGGACACGTAAACATTTTGGCCGCAGACCTTGGACATCCCAACAGAACTAGGCACCATCGCACTCAGCACGCGCCACCCAAGAATGATTACAAAATGAGATTCCTGGCTTCATTTCCAGCGCACAATGTACACCAAAATCCGTTGGCAAGGTTGGTATAAAAAAGTACCAAAATGTCGATCACTTCAAGCAAGCACTTTGCCGGGAATGAGCCAAAATACCGCAGAGTAACAAAATTATGGCGTTTGACTTTGTTGCAGTTTTTATACCCTCCACCATAGTATGGAAGGTATATTAATTTTGTCATTCCGTTTGTAACTCATCGAAATATTCATTTCCGACCCTATAAAGTATATATATTCTTGATCAGGGTAAAATTCTAAGACGATCTAGCCGTGTTAGTCCGATTTAATCACGCTATCTTCTGAAGGAATTGAGATATGGTGCTGAAATGTTGGATAGGTTTGTCTTTTGTCTGCAGGCAGGTCAAGTTCGAAGATGGGATATATCACTCCACGTTTTGGCATTGCTCCCATATAACAGTACCTCCCAATTTTCTGTATTTTGGGGTTCTTGGGCGCGTTTTACAACAACGCTGAAATTGGGTACATTGGGTTCTTATTGGGTACTAAATGTCTCCACAAAAAATTATAAATATAGGCCCACTTTTTCTGGTAGCCCCCATTTACGGTACCCCCCAATTTTCGGCATTTTAGGGTTCTTGGGCGTGTTTTTCAACCGAATACGCTGAAATTGGGTACATTGGGTTCTTATTGGGTACAAAATGTCTCCAAAATTATAAATATAGGTCTACTTTTTCTGGTAGCCCCCATATAACGGTACCTCCTAATTTCCAGTATTTTGGGGGTTTTGATCGTATTTTTCCAATAAATTGGCTGTAATTTAGTTTTTTGAGTTCCTAATAGATACCAAATCTCTCCACAAAAAATTATAAATATAGGTCCATTTTTTCGAATAGCCCCCATATAAGGGTAACCCCGATTTTCGGTATTATGTGGTTCTTGAGCGCGTTTTCAACCGAATCCTCTGCAATTTGGTATTTTGTAGTCATATATGGTAACAAATCTCCCTACCAAAAGGTTTTAATATTCGCCCCCTTTTTGGGGTCGTCCCCATATAACCCCCTTTTAATACCCTTCACCACACTGTGGTACAGGATATTATGTCTTTGTGCATATGTTTGTAACAGACAAAAATAATCGAGATATACCCATGGTTCCTTTTGAGAATATGCATAGAATCACTTTCTAAGTCGATTTATGTATGTCCGTCCGTCTGTCTGTCCATGTTAAATTGTAAACAAAGTACAGGTCGCATTTATGATCCGAATTGGATGAAATTTGGCACAGCTCTTTTGTTTGGCCCAAGGACGAACCCTATTGAAACTGGGAAAAATCGGATCAAATTTAGATATAGCTCCCATATATATTTTCGTCCGATTTAAGGTAAATGGTGCACCAAAGTCGCTATATATCTTTCGATTTGCACGAAATTTGGCACAACGTAATGAATAAGGTCACGAATGATGTGTGCAAAGTTTCGCGAAAATCGGTTCAGATTTAGATATAGCTCCCATATATATCTTCGTCCGATTTAAGGTAAAGTCCCTATATATCTTTCGATTTGCACGAATTTTGGCATAGTGTACTGAATTAAGTCTAGAATGATGTGTGAAAAGTTTTGAGAAAATCGGTTCAGATTTAGATATAGCTCCCATATATAGCTTCGCCCGATTTTAGGTAATTAGTCCACTAAAGTTTTTGGAAATTTTTTGACTTGCACGAAATTTGGCGCAGCGTAATGAATAAGGTCTAGAATGATGTTTGCCAAGTTTCGTGAAAATCGGTTCAGATTTAGATATAGGTCCCATATATATCTTCGTCCGATTTAAGGTTAATTGTGTACCAAAGTCCCATATATCTTTCGATCTGCACGAAATTTGGCACAGCGTGCTAAATTAAGTATAGAATAATGTGTGCAAAGTTTCGTGAAAATCGGTTAAGATTTAGATTTTAGGTAAATAGTCCACTAAAGTCAGAAATCTTTTGATGTGCATGAAATTTGGCACAGAGTTATGAGTAAGATCGAGAATGATGTCTGCCAAGTTTCGTGAAAATCGGTTCAGATTTAGATATAGCTCCCATATGTATTTTCATCCGATTTAAGGTAATTGGTGCACCAAAGACCCTATATATCTTTAGATTTTCACGAATTTGGGTGTAGGGTACTGAATTAAGTCTAGAATGATGTTGCTAAGTTTCGTGAAAAGATCAATAGCTAGGCCGATTGACACAACGTACTGATTATAGATTTATAATAACAAAACGCGTCGTATTTTAGGATGCATATGTAAAATATACCCAAAGTGGTGAAGGGTATCATATAGTCGACCGAGTCCGACTTTACTACTTTCCTTACTGGTTTATATTAAAATAGCTATATGATTTGTTTCGTGTTTGGGTTTGGTTCTAAGACTTTGTTGTAATCATTTCATTTGCGGAAGATATGAAAAAAAATCTAGAACATACGGATCGATAATTAACGTTATATATATTGTTACGTTCTTGGATTTTACTTAATCCCGTGTAGACGTTGTTTTATTTCCCGATACAGTTCGTATCAAATAAAACGCGGGTTCTTTCAGATTACGATTATTACAATGACTTTATTCACACAACTTTACTTTGCACTTTACTTTACTTTACACGACGGTTTCAATTCGCGATCTGATTCACAACTGACTAACTGCCTTTCCATTTCCCCTATTTATATGAGCCTTGCTTGTCGCTACAGAAGTTTCTAGACGATCTGGTAACACCTAGATCACGAACAATCTACCAATGCAACACACATACAAACTTACATTGAGTGAACAATAACAACAACACATACAAACTTACATTGAGTGAACAATAACAACAACACATACAAACTAACATTGAGTAAACAATAACAACAACACATATACAGGCGAGGGGGTAACAAAGAAAGAGGAATTAAGCGATCATCAATGATGACGTTTAACAAGAATTGTACGACAATAACAAAATAGAAAATGGAAGAGGAAATGGAAGGATGTAGAAAAATCTATACAGTAGTTGTTGTTGTGAAGTTATTCGAATAAACTGCGTAGTAGAAATTTACGTTACAATTCAAATTCTTAAATTAACGGAATTCATCTAAATTAATCTTAAATCTAAAGTTATTTTCGTAACAATATATATATATATATATATATATAGTTTTTTCACTTGATTTATCTCGCCATGTACATGACTACTAATCCTAGGATGGGTCCTCCTATTTTTTAGTACATATGTAAAAGTTTTAACCAGGAGTAAAACTTGTAAAACATTTCAAGTTTTTAAAGGTGAAATTTAAATATACTTCGATAATGAAAAGATTCTTGCATGTTGTGCAACAGACAAATATGGAATGAGAAAAATAAAAAAATCACAAAGAAAAACTAATATCTATAATATATTCTGTACTTTCGCTGTAGAAAACAATGCAATGTATTCTTGAATTTTTATTTGTCTACATTGAAAACTCTCGTATTTATTTTTTGTTTCTTGAAAAACTGAAACACGTATTTTACTTGTCCCGTTTTAGTTACGTGCTCGTGCGTAATTTAATGCCATAATTTCAATGTCTTTCCCTGCATTCATCTATGCGGAACACTGTATAGGGGAGGAGACCAAAATCATTGAAGTATTTATACTGACGTTGGCATAATTGTCTGCAAGACAAGTAAAACAATGTGGTTTTTTGTGGATGCTTGGTTTTCTGTTGTTGTTCTCCATAGAAATTATCCATAGTGTTGAAACTAATCTATGGAAGTATTGGGTTTCATATTTATGGTTCTCTTAAAATGTGGGAGTTATCAAATTTTGTAGCTAATATTGAGGATACCCTATTTTGAAAATTATCGGCCATATGACAATATTATTTGTTTGTTATTTCATTTAACATGTATCTAATTGTCGATCTTAGACCCCACACTGAGCGGTGAAACAAAATGGGAACAATAGTTTTTTCTCATGTTTATACTCTTGAGAGCATATGATCAGATCTGACTCGATTAGTCCATGCATTAGTTTAGTTAATCATTGGTCTTTTTTATTTCAGTTAATTAGATGATTGGTCTACTTTATCATGTCCTTGATTGTGGGTCTGCCATCTATCGTTGTGTAGAAACAATACCTCCTTGAATTTTGTGCTGTTGTTGGCGTCATTCCTTATTTAGTTTTACCATTTTCCTCTGGATGACGCAATGACAATTTTGTACTATCCTCATGTGTTGATGTTACCGAGGTTGATTATTTGAATACACCATCTGAAGGCAGATTTTATGGCAATATCGAAAGTATGCTAGTGGATTAAATGTTCAAGGATAGCTTTACTACACAATATGTCATATGACGATCTTGGATTTTTTTGGACTATCTTCGCGAAGTTCGTCTTTGAACGAGCATCTGCCACAATTGAATCAGTTTTTCACAATGCTATGGGATGTTTTTTTTCGCCTTACATTTAAGCTCATCGATGCACTCTTGTCGTGATCGAAATGTGTGAATATCGATCGCTCGACAAGAGTTAATTCTACTGTATACCCTTGTCCGTCTTTGAAATAACGATCTAGATCGCAATTATTTAAGATAGAGTTTTCAAAATTTACGCCGGCATTTCTATTACTCCTAGGAGGTTGGGATTGCACATAGGGTACATCGGCCCACGTTTTGGTATATAACGGTATTTTTGCAACGGTACCCTGAAATATTCGGCATTATAGGGATTTCTAACACTTTTTTTCAAACGAATTGGCTGTGATGTCTTAAGTTTGGTTCCCATTGGGTATCAAACGTTCTTACCCAAATATTGGTTCACTTTTTAGGGTAGTCCATATAAAGGTACCCCCCAATTATTCGGTATTCTGGGGGTTGTAGACAGAGTTTTCAACAGAATCAGCTGTAAATTGGTATATTTGATTCACTTTGGATATCAGTTTTGCCTACGAAGAATGATCAATATTGTAACCCATTGAAATATCCATTTCCGACCCTATAAAGTATATATATTCCTGATCAGCGTAAAATTCTATGACTTTGTTATCACTTTAGCCTCTAAACGAATTGCGATAAATCGGCAAAATTTTGCATAGAGTTTTGTCTGCAGGCAGATCAAGTTGGAAGATGGGGTATATCGGTCCAAGTTTGGGTATAGCTACCATATAAGGGGCCCCCCAACTTTCGGTATTTGGGGGGTTTTCAACCGAATTTGCTGAAATTTGGTCATTGGGTTCTTAATGGATACCAAATTTCTCCACTAAAAAATATAAAATATAGGTCCACGTTTTCTGGTAGCCCCCATATAACGCTACCCAAAATTTTCAGTTTTTGTGGGGTTCTGTTCGCATTTTTTGCCCGAATTGACTGTAATGGAGTACTTTGAGTTCCTACTGTGTTGCAAATCTTTATTTTTTTCATTTTTTCGGGTAGCCGCTTATATGGTATTTTGGCCCCAAATATTTTGGGGTACGTGAGCACGTTTTTCAACCTGAACTCGCTGTGGTATTTTGTAGTCATATATGGTAACAATTATTATTAGCTGATTTTTTGCGTGTGTTGGGGTTATCCTCATATTAACGTATTCTACCATAGCATGGATGATAGTCGTTATTCAAAATAGACAGTTTTTAGCTTACAACGTATGGAATTCTTAGGCGATTTAGCCATCTGTTGTAATATTGGGTTCGAAATTGACATATATCGGTCATTAACCTCAAATATTCGCTATTTCCTACACTTCCTAAGATTGCTATTCTGGGGAGCTTTGAAACGTGTGTTCTATATTTTGGATTCTCATTAAGTAGAAAATTTCTCTAAAAAAATTATCAATATCGGCCCAAGTATTGTAGGGGGTTTTGATATGTTTTCCAACCTATATGCTCTATTTGTATTTATCAAATTCTTATGGGGTGTTAAATCTTCCTACCAAAATTTACCAATGTCAGAATAAGGTTTGGTATAGCTCCCATAGAACGGTACCATCCTTTTTTCGGTATTTTGTATATAATTTGACCCAGTTTTGATAAACATAAAAGTTGTCCGGTATTAATTAGCTTTTAATCGAATTTCTCTTGGAGGGTGTTGTAATTTGACATATCGGATTCGTGGTGTATAAGAAGAAAGTTTAAAGAAGTACCGTTTAAGTTTTCCAACTATAGTGTATGTAATTTGGAACACTATTTTTTTTGAAGCATGAACCCCATATTTATGTCCCGATCGACTTAAGGAATTTTGAGTGGACCCCACGTGGTGGATGATTTATTTCAAATTTAATTTATTTTAAACAACACAACGCAGTTCTGAGTATGTTAATGATAAATAATGGCAAACTTTCCATTGGAAATATCATATGGGCTATTATATACATTTCTAAAGTCCTGGACTTGTTCTGAAGCTTCATAGTAAAAAAGTTCAGTACGAATCCACTTCGTAGTGTGTGATAATGGTAAAAACTGGACTAAACCTACGGAGAATTTTCAATATCAAAATGCAGACCTTTTGTGCAGCTATATTTAAATCTGAACCAAATTAAAAAAAAAAACTTAACGAGCATCGTTTTTGCCAGCGTGATAATTTCGTAGACTGTTCAAATATTCGTTACACATCCAGCTGTTTATTAACCGAATATCACTATACCATTGCTGTCATATGCAATCCCTCCAGAGGAGAAAACAAAACTCCTTCAGTGTAGTGGTTTCGTGTGGTTTTCACTATTACGTGTGTTGAATATTAAATTAATTTTGTTATACATAAGCGTTCTTAGCTTCATTGTTTTATGGCAAGGGATACGCGTCACTTTCAGTTAGTCGTCTTCTTGCTAATTTGCAATAGACAAGATGTGACACATAATAATTATTACGGCGGAAATTTAGTGCAACATATATTTTTTTGAAGTAGTAAACACTTCAGATGAAATTAATTGGACAAATGCAATAGCTAACGAGTAAAATTTATGACAACATTATTTGTTTTAGTAAAGAAAATGGGAAATATTACTCGTATCGGGCTATGCAATACCAACCACCCTAGGAATAATGGCAATGCCAATGCAAAATTTCGAAGCTCTATCTCTATCGGTTTTTGTAGCTACGAGGGCGGTTCGGAAACTTCTTAGCCTATCAATGAAAGAAAATAGTTAGTTTTCATACCCTACACAACTATGTTGTCAGGGTATTATAGCTTTGTGCAGTTCCAAAAGTTTGTAACGCCGCGAAATATTGGTCCAGACCCTCCTTTAAGTATACCGATCGTCATATCTCGACTAGCTGAGTCGATCTAGAAATGTGTGTCCGTCCGTCCGTCTGTCCATTATAATTTGTAAATACAGGCCACAGTTATGGACCAATCATCACGAAATTTTGCATGTAGGATGGGTTCTGGCCAATGAAGACCCCTATTGTTTTTGATAAAGATCGGTTAATATTTAGGGGATGAAATGGACCAAAAACTTTATTTTTGTCCAATTTTCTGGTCGCTCCAGAGGCCGCAATTATAGCCCGAACTTCGCAAATTTTCATATGGAGAAGGGGGTCGGGCCATAGAATAAGCATGCCTGTTTTTATAAAGATCGGTCAATATTTAGCGGGTCAAATGGACCCTGATTTTTGTGTTTAAAATTACAAAATTTGTATTCTATGGCGACCCGAGATGTTGGTAGTATATGCAAGATGAGTGGCTGACCTTTAAATTGATACCAATCATACTGTCGTAGGAACTCGGATGCGGGAGTTATATTTTAATATTTACAGGAGCTTACGTATTCATATATTATTTAGTAACCTATTACCACACTTTAGGGCGAATATATAGCCAGATCGCTTTGAAATAATCCATGAGGTTCCACTTATGGCCAAGGACAACGCCTAAAATGTAAGGTGATGATCAGATAATAATTTTTCGGATGAAGTGGAGGGAAAACTTAGTTATATGTACTTTTCGAATCGAAAGCCGAACATCACAACACAACCTACGGTGAAGGGAATCTGGACAAGTAATTAGAGCGGCTGTACTGAGCCAGTCAAAAGTGTGCAATATCGCGAAATATTGTCTAATCTCAGAATATAGAACCACAGAAAGTTAGATTTTCATGGAAGTTGAGTAGGGTATCATATGGTCGGCTCCGTCCGACTATACTGCTCCGCTCACTGGTTTAAAAATATTTTTAATTTTTAATATAATCTCCTGAAACTACAATACACTTAGTCCAACGCTTTTCTAGCAATTCTATCCCTTGATTAAAATAGTTTTCCTCAAGGTCTTCAAAATAGTACTTTACAACTGTAATTGCATCTTCATTTGAAGTAAAACGCTTGCCAGCAAGGAATTTTTTTAAGATTTGGGAACAAGTAAAAGTCACTGGGGGCTAAATCAAGAGAATAAGGTGGGTGGTCAAGCAACTCATACTTTAATTCGTTGATTTTTGCCATTGTTAAAACACTCTTGTGCGCTGGAGCGTCGTCTTGATGAAACATTTTTTTGTTGTAAGCAGGACGTTTTTCTCGAATTTGTACATGTAATTGATCCAAAAGGTTGCAATAGTACTCTGAATTTATTGTTGTACCCTTTTGCAGAATGTCAATCAATAAAATACCTTTGAAGTCACAAAAACCCGTTGCCATATCCCTACCAGCCGATTGAATTTGTTGCATTCTTTGGGGCACTTCCTCCAGCTTCAGTCCATTGTTTGGATTGTTCTTTTGTCTAAAATACCTTTGCCTACCAGCCGACTGAATTTTTATTGCCTTCTTTGGTCCATTTTTGGATTCTTCTTTTGTCTTTGGGGAATAGTGGTGGATCCAAGTCTCATTAACAGTTATAGAAACGACGCTTAAAATCCAATTTACGATACGCTTAAAACGATACAAACAATCTTGAGAAATGTTCTGTTATGCGTTTTTAACCAATTGTTAACAAATGCGGCACCGAGAAAGCATTTTCTTCATTCAAAATTAAGTAGACTCGATCTTGAGATGCAATTTCACGCACTTTTATTCGTCGATATATTTAATACCTCATCATGCACTTTGGCCTTTTTATGTAAATATTCAATAACAGCTCGCATTTCTGATATTTTTGCTGTAAAAAATTGTGAATGCGTCTTTTTGGAATACCAGTTTCTATATGAAGGAGTTTCTAGAACGAAACAAAATTTAACCCGAATAGTGCTGTAATTTTTTCGAATTGTTTCGAATTTTGGGACGAAACTTTCAACGTCTCTAGATTGTGAAGATGATTTATTGATCGTCTTATGAGTGTGAAAATATGGTCGGGCTAGCACAGCTTTTACCGATATATTTTATTTTCAATACCGAATCTCATAGGAGTAATATCAATTTATTTGCAAAATTTTTCAATTTTAAATACTGCGGGAGAACCGTGGTGGTTATTATAATTTTTTGTGAGAGTTCTTATTCTACAAAAGAAGTATTTGAAGAAAAAGTATTCTGACCTGAATCCAAATAAATTGTGGCCAATCCCGATGAGATCCTATTAATTCGGACAACATTTGGTGGCGTATTCCTCCAGACTTTCCAAAGATACAACATTAGCCTTTTTTTCTCTTTTTTTTGTAATATGCTAGTATTTGAATTTAATGCATACACCTAATTAAATACGCCTTCTTTCATACCATCGAATTTCACAGTACAATTTGCTACGTTTTTTTTTTATTTTTAAAAGGGGCAAAACGATTAATTTAAAATTAGTATTTACACAGATATGCATATAAGCCATATCTGTACGTTTACAAAAATAACAAATTAAATTTTATGTTTGACCCCCCCTCTTCCTATTACTCTATGGGAAAATTGTTTGTGAGAAATCTGTCACGTACAGCAAGTTAGGAATAATATAAACAATCGCACCCATCAAATGGCCCTTTTCACAAGAGGCAATAAATTGTTGTGTTATTGATAACAAAATAATTGTTACAAAATGTTTTCAAACTTTTTTTCTCGCGGTCCTTTTCGATCCTTTGGGTGGGTGATACATCTTTGGGTGATACATCTTTGGCTATGGCTTATTGGAATTTTGATATCCATTGTAAAACAAGCTGTCACAAATTTACTAAACAAAGCGTTAAATTTGTTATGTACGTACCCCAAGACCAAAGCTAAGCTACACAAATTTTGTTTTCATACCAAATGACTTTAAGTCTTTCGGCCGAATGGGAAACTCAGATTCGTATGCAAGAGTGTGTGTCTCTTGTTTCAAAAATAAAAATTGCCTTACACAAAGAAATTCTAAAGATAACACGCTTTCCCTCAGGCTAGAACGTCGAATAACCAACAAAAGAAATTTAAACAAACAACACGGCCGTTCTTATCTAATGTTCAGCAGCATTTCACAGGAATAGTGAAATTTGGCTACAACCCCCAAAGGAAATCTGGTGTCTGTTAACCGTCTTCATCCTAGTCAGACTGTATAACGATTTTTCATTCCGTTCCGTGGTAAACCAACCGACAGACATATGGCTGTTACATTCTTATCTCCTAAACGTTTTGGGTAATCTATGTATGTACGTTTGTATGTAGATATGCAAAATAATACATGTGTATTTATATTTTACGCATAATTTGGCAAATTTATAGCCAAATACTTCGAAACGCCCCATTATTTGACTATCATCGATGATAACACAATATTCATATTTTGTGTTGAAAAATTGATTAGAATTGTTGTTGATTTTTTTCCTAAAATCCTTCTGAAATTCATTGATAAGAATTTTAACTTTAAGATTTATTGGCAAGTGATTGTGTGAGCGAATATTTAATGGAGGAAATTTAAAGAGTATTTAGTGGGCATAATGGGGACTACTATTAACTTTTAACGGTGGATATGAGCATGTTAGGAATTATTCTAAATATGGATCGATGTATATATGGTAATACTACATAAATAGTCGAGGCATAAACGACTTGATGCTTTATCTCAGCTAGTATGTAAAAAAAATAAATAAAAAATAATAATAACCAGTGAGCGGAGCAGTATATTCGGACGGGGCCGACCATACGATACCCTACACAACTACCACGGCACTCTGACATTCTGCCGTGGTTACTTTGAGCCTGGGCAATATTTCGTGATATTTGCACCTTCTTGCCCGATTAGAGGTCAACAACGCTTCTTTCTTACACTAACATATTGTCCAGATTCCTTTAGCCGTGGGTTGTGTTGTAATGTTCGGCTTATAACTGTATACATCGAATCGAAAAAATAAGTTTTCGGTCCACTTCATCCCAAAATTTGTATCTGATCATCAACGATAATTATAGGCGTTATCCTTGACCATAACTGGAACCCCATGGAACATTTCAAATCGATCAGCGTTATATTTCCGCCCTCTAGTGTGGTAAGGGTTACTAAATAATATCTGAATACGAAAGCACCTGTAAATATTTAAGTGTAACTCCCACATCCGAGAACATACGACAATATAATTGGTATCAATTTAAAGATCAGCCACTCCTCTTGAATATACTATCAACTTATCGGGTCTATATCCTTTAGTAGTAAATATACACGCCATATAATTCAAATTTTGTCATGTTTCACACAAAAGTCAGGGTCCATTTAACCCGATAAATATTGACCAATCTTTATCAAAACAGGCATGCTTATTCTTTGGCCCGATCCCCTTCTCCATGTAAAATTTCACGATGTTTGAGCCTTAATTGCGGCCTCTGGAGCGACCAGAAAAACCGACAAAAATTTAGTATTTGGTCCATTTCATCCCCTAAATATTAACCGATCTTTACCAAAAACAATAGGGGTCTTCATTGGCCAGAACCCATCCTACATGCAAAATTTCGTGAAGATTGGTTCATAACTGTGGCCTGTATCGTGTTTACAAATTATAATGGACAGACGGACGGACGGACACACATGTCTAGATCGACTCAGCTAGTCGAGATATGACGATCGGTATACTTAAAGGTGGGTCTAGGACCAATATTTCGGCGTTTTGACCCTCAATGAGAACCCAAATTAGAAATGAGGCGGTGCCGTTTTCAATAGAAAAGCCACCCAGTGTGTAATATCAATGTATGTACAAAATTCTAACACACAGCAGACCGGCAGACGCGGTTAAAGCAACATAGAATTATATGCTGGAATTTTTGTGCATATCTTTGATGTGTTGCCAACGAAATGGATGTTCTCAGGATTCTATTTAGGGCCAATATATTAGGTTGAGGAAAAATAAATAAATTATTCTTTCGGCCGATGGCTGTACTGATAGATTTTTCGGAAAGTATCGATCAAAAAATTTCATTTTTACAAATTTCGCAGTAAAAAAAATATTTTGCTGTTTCAGTTGTGAGTTACAGGGTGTTAAAAATGGAAGTGTACGAATAGACAATTCGGTACATTTTACAGTTTTTCTTCGATAAAGACGAAAATGCAAACCAAGTGGCTAAGGAGCGATTGGGGCTTGATCATGTATGAACTATATGGTATAAATCAATCTCGACCTCTGTGGGCTTGCTTCATAAAATGAAATTTGTTCTAATTGTAGCAGCTTATACTACTGTGTATTCTTCCTTTAATCTGGTTCTGATTCTAACTCCAGGTTCAAAAAGGCTGCGATCCGTACAGGTTGTGCCCGAAGTGAAGTTGGAATTATATGTGTGGATTTAGCTGGGAACTTGAAGAAGAGTAGCGTGTCACGTGGACCATTAATTACCACATGC
Organism: Musca vetustissima; assembly: GCF_032173495.1. Taxonomy (NCBI): domain Eukaryota; kingdom Metazoa; phylum Arthropoda; class Insecta; order Diptera; family Muscidae; genus Musca; species Musca vetustissima. Next base: position 70,671 of record NW_026888166.1, on the reverse strand, counting down.
CGGGCATATATTGCCCACCATACCAATATTGTATATCATGCCCAATATGAATTGAGGCGGATACGCCATCCAGATCTCAGTTGTACAAAGACCACTCCGGTTCATGGTGTTAGATGCTGTTCTTCTATTGATATCATAGACGGGTGTTCTATCGAGTATTCAATTTATATTCTTAAATTGCTTCCTCAAAGCCTCCCTTTTGTACCTCTGGACCTCTCTCTAAGGCTAAGGTGATGGTTTGGATAGCTGATATTGCATCGACAACATCCTGTTGTTTTGACCCACAGTAAGGATCTTCGTCACCCCATCTCCGCTGTCCATGTGTAAACAGTGTTGACTTAGTGGAGGATATTTCCTATTCTTCCCCCGAAAATCAGCTATATACACGAAATAGCTGTTCAGCTTCTCTCATATGTCATCAATTTTGGGTCCTGGCGCCATTATTGTACAATCATCCGCGTACGTAACGATATTTATGCCATCCGGTGGACGTGGAATTTCACAAAGGTAGAGCCATATTTCACGGCCCGTTCAGGTGAGTCCTTCCGTTATGTGCGTGTAAATGGCGTTTAAAGCTTTTGTTGTGCGGTGGTGCTACCGGAATCCATGTAGATTATCAGCAATTGAGGCGCATTCACGAACGCTAGGTAGTAGCAAAGAGTCTTACGAGTTGCTACTAACCTAGCTATTGACGATAAAAGTGAGATCGGCTTGTATGATTCACTTTTGCTGGCATCATTGGCTTACGTAACGGGACCACCACACCCATTTACTCACTCCGGTACTGATGTTACTGCAATTCAGATGTTCTAGCCACTTTTTATGATTGTGCTAACCCGTTCACTTCCTTTGTCTAAGTAAATGGAATGGAAGTTGCAATAGTCGGGTGACGTTAGCTTGGTGGAATTGAAGACACACTCATCTAGTGGCTCAGTGTATATACTATGGTGAAGTTAGACATCTGCCCTGGTTTGTCTGAGTATTCAGGATTTAATGCTTTAATTAGAGGCAGGATATATCCGTCGTTGTGTTTGTACGGGAGGTGTTCAGTAGGAGATGCGCTAGATTTATCCTCCTTCTAAAGTTACGCGGTAGATATATAACAACATGGACAAAATTTTATGCGAGCTCTCAAACATCGCCTACGAAGGTGGAATTGATGGAACATCTAATGACTTCTTTATTGGGGAAAATTGCGAATGAATGTGAAATTAACGTCGCCAGAAGGTGCTGTTGAAGTGTTCAATAAACGGAGCGGAAATATTTCTGTATAGCATTGACATTCACATTCTCATTATTAGACCAAAATTGTATACCTTTTAATAATCCATATTTACATCGAACCCGAATTAAGTCCTTGGTATTCAATTATTTTCCCATATTAGAAATCAAAAATTCCGATATCTAATCCAAAAACAATTTTAGACCATTTAATGTTAATACGACTTACCCCATCAAGGACCACAACTTTGGCCAATTCCTGACCCAAAGATGTTTCCCAACACATTGTGGTCAAACTTAATTCGACCCTTTTCAAAGTTTTCATAATTTCCGTATAGTTCTTCTCAAACTCTTCTGTCATTGTTATGGGTCGCGAAATGTTCATGTCCAATGAAGTGTTTTGATTATCGTCATCTGTCACCAGTTCTGGGGTGCACTCCATGTCCCAACAAACATACATGGTGCCATTTGGCATATCTTCCAGATTGTAAATAACAGTCCTATCATCTTCGAAGAATGGTTTGGTCGTCAAGTCATTGATTAATGGATCTTCTTGTGGTCGAATTGTATTTCCACCGGGTCTAGGTGTCGTAGCATTTGTGGTAAAGAAATCTAAAACTTCATTGAGCAGCGTATTTTCTTCCCAAAGTATCTCCTTGGCAGTAGTGGTTTGCGGCGTTGATGCACTGAAATCGGTCGATGTTGTGGTGTCCGCTGCTGTGGTGTCCTTTGTTGTGGGATATGGCGTTGTATTATCTTCGGTTGTTGTGGCCAATGTTGTGCCCTCTGTGGTTGATGTCGTCATTTCATTGGTTTGTGTAGTTGTGCTTATTGTTGTTGTCGTACCACTGGAATCCCTACGACTGTATTTTGATCTAGGCAATAATCTGGATGGCGGAACACTTTGGGCTCGTTTGATTCTAGAAATTTTATTTTTTCCTTTCGATTTTCTCGGTGTTTGTTCGGGACTGACATTGGAATAAGGTTCCACTGTGGTTTTGAATATTTCATTCAAAGGAGTTGTTCCTGTCGTTGCATGGGACTTCTTTTTCTTTTTCCGCCTGTGAGCTCTGGCCGCTCTTTTCTTTTTATCTTCACTTGTAGTGGCTTTGTTCAGCTCATCATCGACCAGTTGGTGTTCCAATGACATCCCCGCGAAATAATCATAATATTCAAAGAGTGTATCATTTCCAGGATATTCGGTTGTTGTCGTTGATGTTATTGCTGGTGTAGAGATGGTAGTTTCTTCGGTCGTTGGTTCAGTTGTAGCCTGAGTTGTTAAGGGACTGTTGGCAGGTGGTGTTGTAGTCGTAATGTCCAATGTGCTGGAATATGTCGTGTCCGATGGTGTTACGGTGGTGCTGGCTTCGGTGGTAGTTGTTATCGCCCATGTCGTTTCTGCTTCGGTACTCATCTCCGTTGTGGTCGTCATAATGGGACTTGTAGCATTTGTTACCAAAGCTGTTGTCGTTGCTGTTGGTGGTATCATGGTGGTTGTGGTGAGATTTAAGAGCAACAAAGTTGTGGTGGCCACTGCGGCCATTGTTCCTGCTGTTGCCGTTGTTGGAAGTCCCTGGATCCCCTGGCATTGTTTGGTGCAGTATTTTGTAACATTACGACAGACGAGTTTTGTTGCCACTTTGGCCGTTGTCAGCATTACCGTTTCTGTTGTCGTGGCCAGCTCCGTAGTGCCATTCAAATTGGCTGTCATATTTTTATAGATTTCCCATCTGCGATTTAAATCCTCCAATTGAGCTGTTGCAGTATCATTTAGCAGTTTCATTTCGACAAGTGGCCCTTCTTTTTTGTCGATTTTATAGATGAACGAAAACATCAACGAATACAGGGTGAGTAAATTCAAAATCATAATTCTGAAAAAAAAAAAAACATTAAACAGTGAATATTATTATGTGTTTCTTTATGGTTTTATATTTTGCTACTGTACCTGGCCAATTGTAAGCGGAGTTGTTGACGAGGATGCCAATTTTCGAATAGCCCCAACGCCTCAAATATCATTGGCAATATAAATGAAAGTAAATTCATGGTAACATTTACAGCATTTTTACTTAACCAATCGTCGCGTTTCGCCAAATCTTCTGATCTGGAATATAAAGAAATTGAAAGTAATCGTTAGACATGCGATTTATTTTTATAAAGAAATCGATAAACGCTATTGTACTTTCAAATGTTACTAGTACGCTATTAACAGATTGTACATCAGAAAAAGTTTACAAGAATTGGTATACCAAACAATTTTAAGAAGGCACCAGATGCTATAGTTACACCTATCAAGAACCGCTATAATATTTAGAATCGTACGATGTCGTTAAGTTTCGTACATTTTTATTAGCAAATAAAAAATTATACAATATTGGCGTTTTATAAGAAGTTTTGTGATGTCGGGGAATAAAAAAACAGTGGTGGCAAGTGGGGTTGCCAGGCTGGAGTTGTCTGGATTGTCCAGATTTGTTGATGCTTGTCCAGTTTCAAGCTAAAATTTAATTTGTCCAGCTAAATAGAGTATAAATATTGCTGATTATGTGGATTGAATAGTCTGCTTTTCACTATCTACGACTTTGAACAGAAAAAGTGGACAGGACAATGAAAACATACTAGAAGCCATCACAGCCAACATAAAGTGTTTGAGACCCTTATCTGAATTATTGTGAACTACATTTTTGTAGAAGTTTTGGATATCAAAAAATCTTGTCTTGTTGTGTTTAAGTGTGGATGTAAGTCAGTATAGGTATATAGTCTTAAGTAGCTGAAGAGCCAGAATTTTATAAATTGACGAGCAGAAGGACTATAAGACATTGGCGTTTATATAGGTCTTCTATATAAAACAGACCCTTTGCAGACTTCTACAAATGGGGTTCCCATAATTTATATTAGATTAACTTTTTAGAAATCCCCTGTAACATATTCCTTAGAAGTCGGCGGTGCAGCCTCTTAGAAGGTCCTGTATAGATTAGAAACATTTGGCATCTCTTTTGTAGAGAGGTGCGCTTGAAGTTCTTCTATGAAGGGTACGATATTCTATATAATAAACATTACTTTGAAAATTTTGAGAAGCACTGAAGTATAGATTTTAGAGGGTATCTTTAAATAAAACCTTCACAAGAATCTTTGGCCCTTCTACAGGCAAACAACTTTTGATTGGGGCCTTCAAGCATTTTTTACAACAATTTTAAGGCAATCTGAAAAAATCCGATTCATTTGGAATATTTTAAATCTATATATATAAAAATGGAGCCATAAAAATGTATACTAACTCATCAATTGAGAACGGCTGGACCGATTTGACTCAAAGTTTCTTTCAGTTGTCGGTAATTACAGTAGGAAGGTTTTTATGAAAGAAAATTTTAAGAAAAATCTGCGAAAATCTTGCAAAAATTATTTAAAAAAATGGCTGGACCGATTTGATCTAAAATTTCTGTTAGTTGTCTGTAATTGAAGTGGAGAGATTTTAATGAAAGAACATTTTGAGAAAAATCCGCGAAAATCTTGCAAAAATTATTTTAAAGAAACGGCTGGACGATTTGACTTACCGTTTCTGTTAGTAGTCTGTAATTGAAGTGGAAAGGTTTTAATGAAAGAACATTTTGAGAAAAATCCGCGAAAATGTTGCAAAATATATTTTGAAAGATATTAGAATGTCCATACATTTTATATCGAACCTTTTTTTGGTCGAAAATCGGCAGCGTATAATATCTTTAAGTAATTGTCATTTATGGAAAATTCTCAAAATATGTTAATTTTCTACAATCAATTGGATTGTCATTCCCTTGAAAAAACTATTGTATATATGTATGTATATAAAAATGAATTGCTGTTCATTAGTCTCGCTAAAACTCGACAACGGCTGAACGGATTTATCAGAACTTAGTCTTGAAAACCGCGGAAAATTTGCAAAAAAAAAAACTATGAAGCATATTTGCATTTCCACGAATTTTGTATCAAGCTATTTGATTGCACCACGTCGTAGTTGCTTTTTGAGATAGTTTGGGCTAGAATTGGTAGCGACCAATCCTATAAGCCTTCATTTGTCAATTATTGAAAATTTTCAATTTCCATTGGATTGACATTGTATCTAAACTTGTTTTTGTGAGAATTCAAAAAATAATTGAGAAGAATATTATTGAATGTACACGCGATCATAGTATGTACACGGTTTTCTATAAAATCCACGTAAATTTTGGGACAAATGCAAGGATGAAAATCAGAAGAAAGTCGGAATAGTGTTCTGATTCTAAGATTCATGCCCTATATTATTTTCTTGAAAATAATAATAATAATAGGGACATGTTGATCCTTATAGTACCTAAAACGTTGCAACGTCACGAGAAATATCAAATCTTCTTCTAATCGTTGGTTAATGTCTTTGAACTTATAAACACAACACTTCGCACTTTGTAGATTCCCTAAATCGGCGGGGACAATGTTTCAGCATTATGTGGTAGTAAGTTGTCCATGCTCTGAAAAAATTATGTCAAAATTACAGACATACCGATAATTAAACGGGAAATATTTATGGCACCTTTTTAATACGTTAGGCCAACCCAATTCCTCAACGTCTTTACAATACGAAATCTTGGTTCTAAATAGAATTGTTTCCGCAAAAATATGTTTTACCATCCCGGAATGATATATTACAGCTACTACAATGTATATATGCAAATTACAGCCGATTATATTTAAAACGTGCACAAATCCCCCATAGCATCGAAAATGTGGAGTACTATTATATAGGCGATATTTGGAGGCTTGGGCGAATATAAAAATACAGCCAAATACCAAATTTTAGGTATATGGGGGATATTCGAATTCTTGGGCCAATATTGATCATCTCAATTAGACAGTATTAGTTGTAGTATACCTATTATTAAATTAGAAGTTGAAATTAGAAGTCTGTTGAACGAAAATGTAACGTTTTCAATACCAAATATTTTATGAGTAGTAGTAGTAGAAATGTGCAAATTTCAAAGTTCTATATTGAATCGTGGAGGGTATAAAAAGCTAATTTAATATTACGCTACCGTTATATGGAAGTCTAATAAATATATTGGGGAAAATGTAATTAAATCCGGAAGTCAAACTTATATGTGCATTTAAATGATTTTAATTTAAATTGATTTTCCACGAATTCAATTATTAATCAACGAAACTTTAGAAGACAAAAATAGAAAATGGCTCATAAACATAAAATTTTAGATATTCAGTACTGTAATGTTATTTTCTGTTTGTTCGGACAAATACCGAGGTATTACAAAAATCTGTGGAGGGTATAAAAACCAACCTAAAATGACGAAAATTTTACATCAACTATATTGCTAGGCAAGACAACGTTTGCCGGGCCCGCTAGTAATGTATAAATATGGGTGGATAACACAGCCAACACAAGGTCTTTGAGAGCCGTATCTGAAATATTGTGAGCTACATCTTTGTAGAATATTTAGATGTCAAAAAATCCCGACTCAGAAGAACTGGAGACAAAACAAGGATATGTTCTTCGAAAGAAATATTCCGAGAAGAAAGGCCAGGATAATATTTACTTTAACATACTTTTGAACAGTGTAATTTTAATAAAAACAAGTAAAAACGATGCTAACTTCGGTCCGTCCGAATTTTTTTATACCCTCCACCATGATAATGGCAATCAAAATATTTTAAATAATGGGCAGAAAGCTCATGATAGAGCCTTGGACATAGCGAAAAGTGAGAAAAATAAAAATATCTAAAATTGTCAAAAATCCCCATATTAGAGAGTAAGATTTATATGGAGACTACTCCTAAACGTGTGCCAATATTAATATATTAATGTATGGGTATGTGTTATTCAATGAGAATCCAAAATATTAAATTACAGCCAATTCGGTTGCAAAATCTGTCTGAAGTCCCCAAATTACCGAATATCGAAGGTTTACCGTTATATGGGACTACCCTAAAACTTGGATCAATATTTATAATTTTTGGTACGGAGATGTGCTATTATGAAAATCCAAAATGCCAAATAAAAGCCAATTCGGTTGGAAAACATATCAGAGCTCTATCTTAAATATTGCGATCTCTATCGGACAGAAAGACGGGCATGCGTAAATCGACATAGATCAAGAATATATATACTTTGTGGATCTACGGTGAATATTTCAAGGTGTTGCAAACGGAATGACAAATTTAATATCCTTCGTCTTTTCCGTATTTTATGTCCATCATTTTTTTGTTTTCTCATGCTTTTCAAAATTTCATGTCCAGATTTTTTGCGAATCGGAATCTGGCAACCCTATTGGCCCATTAAGTTTTGGTTAGTTAAAAAGGCTCTGATTTGAGTCGATATTGTTTGCATTGTCATAGTGCACAATGATTGGACTACTCTTGTTCGCTATTCGAAGTGCTACGAATAGTTGAGATAAATAAATGTTCCCGAATAAAGAAGCATCTTTTGTTTGATTTGGTTTATCTTCGAATATCCCCACAGTCAATTATTGTTTTGTTTCGGGCTCAAACGCATAGGTCCGGCGCCTGTGATAATCTAATAAACCTATATTGAAGTGTAGATTTTGTATGTTTTTACCCTACGTCTACGTAGCATATGAAAATTCCATATTTTGACGAATTCTCCATATAAAGGTCATGTACAAATTCGGTATATTGATGTTTGTAACCCCATTTTCCAATCGAAAAAGAATTTCGGGTTTTTGGAGGTTCACATAAATGAACATAAAGGTCATATCGGTATTTTGAGTGTTTCAGTCATTTTTTTCCAACCGAAAAGGCTAAAATTTGCCATTTATGGATTTTGGACAAATAGGGATCATTTACTTCATAGATCCATATATGTCCATATGTTTACATAGTCCCCATATATAGGACCCCTAATTTTCGGAGCTCATAGCCGCATTTTTTAACCGAAAAAGGATTAAAATATCAATATTTTGGGGTTTTGGAAGCTTAAATAAATCTGTGGAGGAAGTCAATATTATAGGTCCATGTTTGTATACACATACAAAGTTTCCTCGATTTTTGCTGTGCTTAAATTCCCAGCCAAGTTTTCCAACCTTAATTTCTATTTAATTTTCTAAAATTATAAATAAACTGCTAGCTGACAATGACACTGTCCCCCATACAATGATCCCGATTTTGTAAAGAAATATACTATGATTATGTTTTTATTGCAATCTAGTATGTCAGTATTACATTTTGATGAGTTTTAACATAAGTTAAAATTGCATAACCCTGATGTACACCATATGATGAGGGATATAAAATTTCGGGTGAGCTCAACCAAGTTTTTAGTAATTTTCTTTTTTTGCACCAATTCTTTAAAGCACTTTTTTACCTGATATAGAATGGTAAGTTCATCGGTGTACTCTTGTCGGGATAATCCACGTCGAAAATCGTGAAAAATATGGAAGGAGAATTTTGTGGGCAAATTCATTATTGAAGTCAGTGTAAACAACACAACACATGGTGGTACGTCAAACCGTACTAAAAACGTATATGTTAAAAAATGTCAAACTTCCTATTGGAGATGTCAGGTGTCACCACAGGCATATATAATAAACCAAGTATATCGATTTATTTGCAAAGAATAATTTACTCCACACCTTATATGGATACATTTAAGTGACGGCAGATGCATACTCACCTATTTACTAAGTAAACAACAATAGCACCGGATGCGACTAACAGGGCAATTATCAAAATATTAACAACTATACGTTGCAATATAATACGCCAACTGAAAGAAAAAAAAAACACATATATTTATACGTGGCTATAATTTTTAATAAAATTAAATTCTAACAAAATGCCCGAAATAAACTTATAAAAAAAATAATTGCCTCTGGAAAATAATTCCAGCCATAAAATTTAAATGTATTGTGACACAGCTAGCCATTAAAACTTACTTTCGTGTATCCTTCTTCTTTTCAGCTTCCTCCAGTAGAGCTTCCTTGAAACCAACTACCACAGATGCAATGCGATTATGTGCAGTTTCCGCATGACCTGAAAACAGTGTGAACCCGCACAAAAATAACTTTAGAAATTATAAGTAAAAAAGAATTCATTATCCTTGAGCATTGTTTTGTGGCACAAGGCAATGGGGTGTTGGTTCGTATATCTCTGTCTTACTCATTCGTTCATACTTACCAATCATAAAATCCCAACCAGTAAAAAGTTTCCACGAAAATGTGCATTCGTCGTCTTTCGATGATAGTTTTGAATTACGTGAATTCTCGGCCATTCTGTGGGGGAAGACAAAAAAGGATGTCACATTTTTTATTTTAATTAACGGCTTCTATCACTTTAAAGGACTTTTATTCGTTTTGGACTGGAATATCGTAAAACAGAGGCCTTGTGCCGAATGGGAATTGACGCGCATAGAGAAGTGATAAGATTTTTTAATATTACTTAAATAAGTTTTATTCTCTAAATACTTGCTGTCCTCTCACATTTAAAGGCTAATCGAATAGATAGCTGTTTACTGTTAGGCACGTACCTGCATTGGTATTTGTTCTTCGTTAGTTTCATTGTTCTTTGGCTATGACATTAATTAGCCAGGAGATGAGCAATTCTTAGTATTGTCAATTAAAAGGACACGAACTAATTGAATTACGATAATAACTTTAGCGTGACGGTATGATGCTGAACAAAAATTCCCCTACCGCTTTGCTTGCTTTCTGTCAAGAAATTTGAAATTACTTTTGTACAACTTATGAGATTAACTTCAGGTTTGTTGTCTTGATTTTATTGGATTTAGTTACGTTTCTGTGTTAGACTGTTGTTCTTGCTGCTGTTCATGTAATATTAAATCAAATCACTTTTCCCAACATCTTTATTTTTTATTTGGGACAAAGGACAAATATAGGTATGAAACTAATATATCTATGAGGAAAATTTTATCGTATCAATGTGTATATACCATGTTTATATGTGATATATATCCTGACCGACCTGTTGCTGTATAAGAACTCTTGACAGCCAGGTTTTTTGTTAGCGACCAAAATACTGCCAACCAGTGAACTAAGGAACTTTTTATACTCTCCAACATAAGGTGCAGTGTATTATTAATTTGTCATTCCGATTTTTATACCCTACACAACTATGTTGTCAGGGTATTATAGCTTTGTGCAGCCCCAAATGTTTGTAACGCCGCGAAATATTGGTCCTAGACCCACCTTTAAGTATACCGATCGTCATATCTCGACTAGCTGAATCGATCTAGACATGTGTGTCCGTCCGTCCGTCTGTCCATTATAATTTGTAAACACGATACAGGCTACAGTTATGGACCAATCTTCACGAAATTTTGCATGTAGGATGGGTTCTGGCCAATGAAGACCCCTATTGTTTTTGGAAAAGATCAGTTAATATTTAGGGGATGAAATGGACCAAATACTAAATTTTTGTCGGTTTTTCCGGTCGCTCCAGAGGCCGCAATAATGCCCCGAACATCGTGAATAAGCATGCCTGTTTTGATAAAGATTGGTCAATATTTAGCGGGTCAAATGGACCCTGACTTTTGTGTGAAAAATGACAAAATTTGTATTCTATAGCGTATATATTTACCCCTGAATGACATAGACCCGAGAAGTTGATATTATATCCAAGAGGAGTGGTTGACCTTTAAATTAAGACCAATTATATTGTTGTATGTGCTCGGATGTGGGAGTTACACCTAAATATTTACAGGTATCTCCGTATTCGTATATTATTTAGTAACCCATTATCACTCTAGAGAGCAGAACTATAGCGATGATCGCTTTGAAATGTTCCATAAGCTTCCAATTATGGTCAAGGACAACGCCTATAATTTTCGGTGATGATCAGATAATAATTTTGGAATGATGTGGACCGAAAACTTAATTTTTTGTGTTATTTTCGAGTCGATATATAGACCACAAATGAAAGCCGAACATCACAACACAACCCACGGTGAAGGGAATCTGGACGGAATAAACATCCGCAGAAAATTTGAGTTCCGCAGTAGTTGTGTAGGGTATCATATGGTCGGCCCCGTCCTACTATACTGCTCCGCTCACTGGTTTTTAGTTTTTATTGTTTTTTTTTCGGTTTTTAGATAATTTGAGCATATTTTTCAATTGAATTAGCAGAAGGTTAATACTTTGAGAAGTCCTTGTATGGTAAAGATTATTAAAAAAAAAAACAAAATGTCAGTATAACCTTGATTATCGGTATTTCGATCATTTTGAGCATATTTTTGAACTGAATTGTAAGTTAATATTTTGAGTTGTCCTTGGGTGGTATTCCTTCCAAAAAATATCAATATACAAATAAAACATGTAGGACGATGGTCCACTCCTTCTGGTACCTCCCCCACAAATTGTCAAAATTTGTAATATTTACCAGTACGGAAAGTAGTAAAGTCGGACGAGCCGACTATATGATACCCTTCACCACTTTGGGTATATTCAACTGATGAATCCTAATATATGGGGCCTATATCTAACTTCGGACAAACGTTGGGTCTTTAGTGCACAATTTACATAAAATCGGAAGAAAATATATATAGGAGCTATGTCTAAATCTGAACCGAAACTTAGCACACATAATTCTAGACTTAATTCAGTACGCTATGCCAATTTTCGTGCAAATCGAAAGATATATGTGGACTTTGGTGCACCACTTACATTCAATCGGACGAAAAGCTATATCTAAATCTGGACCGATTTTCAGGAAACTTAACACATTTCATTCTAGACCTAATTCATTGCGCTATGCCCACTTTCGTGCAGATCGAAAGATATAGATTGACTTTGGAGCACCATTTACATTAAATCGGAGGAAAATATATATAGGAGATATATCTAAATCTGAGCCGATATTCACGAAACTTAGCACACGTCATTATAGACTAAATTAGGTACCCTATTCCAAATTTCATTCACATTGAAATATATATAGGGACTTTGGTATACCATTTACATTAAATCGGACGAAAATATATATGGGAGCTATATCTAAATCTGAAACGATTTTCACGAAACTTAACACACATCATTTTAGACCTAACTTATTAGGCTGTGCAAAATTTCGTGCAAATCGAAAGATTTAGATAGGGACTTTGGTGCACCATTTACATTAAATCGGACGAAAATATATATGGGAGCTATATCTGAATCTGAACCGATTTTCACGAAACTTAACACACATCATTTTAGACCTAAATTATTTGGCTGTGCAAAATTTCGTGTAAATCGAAAGGTATATAGGGACTTTGGTGCACCATTTACATTAAATCGGACGAAAATATATATGGGTATCTATATCTAAATCTGAACCGATTTTCACCAAACTTAACACACATCATTTTAGACCTAATTCATTACGCTGTGTCAAATCGAAAGATATATAGGGACTTTGGTGCAACATTTACTTTAAATCGGACGAAAATGTGTCTATCTCGTTTCCTTTTGACTGTTACAAACATATGCACAAAGACATAATACCCTGTACCACAGAGTGGTGAAGGGTATGAAAATAAATATGAATAGTGTAAATAAATAATAATATGTTGCTATAATCAATAATAATAATAAATAATATGAATGTTGCTAATGTCCGGATGTTTGCATATTATGGATGCAATTCATACAACTTTAAATGCTGGTTTCTTGTCAACTTCGGAGTTGTGTTTGGTGATGGTGACGGGTTTCCTATGGCACAGAAACTATATGTCGTTTTGATTTAGTTTTTTTCTACTTTCGGTGGAGCTTGTTGCTCGTATCAACCCTTACTTCTTATATTTTATTTGACATTTATATCGAAAAAAAAATTGGAAAATACATATGCGAATTTTTTAACACCAATGCAAACAGTTCTGAAATAAAGAAACAATGGAATGCAAATGCGGTTGTAAATAAGAGAAACGGTTGCAAAACTAACAACCAACAAGTGAGGAGAGATACAGAGGACGATACCAAAACAAAGCACATCCGGACGATGAATACTGGTGGTTTTTTTTCTTGGGCTGAATTCACTTGTCTTTGACAAAAGTGAGAGAAAGAGGCAAAAGTAAGCACAAGTAGTTTTTAAGTAGAAAGAAGTATGTAAATAGTCTTGATATTAATGAAATGTTTACATTTTAAATATTTTGGTTATCTTGGGCGTATTTATAAACCAAAGCGACACTAATTTGGTTTTCTGTGTTCCTGATTATCCATGTTTTGACATATCCTTAATATAAACGTCACGCCCATTTTCGATAGGTACAAGGTCCTAACCCATGGCATAATTATACAAGGTAGTCTCATGCAGACATATGATTCTAATTTTTCCATAATTTTACTTTTGACAACATTCAGTTTTCAAAATTTAAATAAAAACACTTCGTTCTAAATGTACGCACGGCTTGTCTTTAGTGGCTCACATTGCTAGATTATTTATATTTATTAATATTTTCAAGTTCCCTGCCTCTAAAACCTATATATATATATATAAATTGTAAAGCCCATATTCACATCTTGAGAACAATATTGCAGTCGACATAAATAAATGGTCTGTTCCAGAACTGCAAGAATGTAAAATGAAAAAAAATTGCACGTACCGACAATTTTCTGGCAATTCGTTTTGTAAAGTAAGTAAACTCGCCTAATATAACTCAGGATTAACCGATTTTTCAACTTTGAAGTTTTCTGTCCACAATTACCAGAGTATTCTAGTTGATTTTGGGTATTTTGAACGTGAGTCTCATGAGGGACGAAACAATATGTTGGTACGTCCGTATTTAATGTCGTTTTTACTAATTTATTTGTATAACAATTTAACTAAAGAATTGTCCATTTTTAATTCCCATTATTCTGTTAAACCAAAAACCAAAAACATTTATATTTATGTTATTTATTCCATTACACGGTCAGATTAACTTTCAAAGAAATCCATGAAATTGTAAAAGTGAACAAGGAAGCTCTACAAATTGTTATACAAACAACTGGCAATTCTGCTTTGCCACTGTTGTGGCTATTTCAACTTCTCTGTTTTTTTGAGAAAAGTAAATAATTCCTGTTTGGTTTTTGTTGATGTTTTTTCCGGAAATGTTTACCTCTGGCTACAGTGCTATCTTAATGTAACGACAGGACATTTTTTTTTTTTTTTTTTTTTTTGTGACCAAGCTACTTACACACATAAAACATAATGTAGTGACAATCATCGTTACCACATAAGGTTGATAATATCAGTGAGCATTTACTGGCAATCTGACATCCATTATTATCAGGCCTATCAATAAAACCACAACCACCAATCTAAGCTCTCTCCGCAGTTTTTCATTGTAGCATAATGTTCGACATTATTTCATACCTTCAAATGTCCTTTTATTTTCGTTTCGTCTAAAAGTCTGACAAATTCACAGAACTTCAAGTGGAAATCTTATTGATGAACGTGCTTAGCATAATGGCGTGACTATTATTCGATGTTGTTTTTCGTTTTGTTCCTGATTACTTACGCACTGTCGAACGCTATCGACAAAATGTGGTTAGGCCTCATAACAAAAAATATGAGGCCTTTCAACTGAGACAATTGGATTATGTGAAAAGAAGACACATTTTTTTGGGACCTTTACTACCAAGCGAAAGTTCAGAAAATTCGGAAATTTTATGTGGGGGTTATGCAATGTCAAATTTTTATTATTAATAAATATTTGACCTGTACCCGTACTGCAAGAATCTACTATTATTTATTATGATAACGAATTTTCTTGCAGTACGGGAACAGAGCAATTATAAATTCCATGCTAAGGTGGACCAGAACTTACAAAACTATATTAGATAAAGAGGATGTTTATTATATTTGTTGCCTGGTGGTATCTGACATTTCCCTTAGAGAATACCAAACTTCCTAGAAGTTGGCTGTTGACTCCAACAGAGCCCTAACATACTGTGCCAACTTACTTATAGGGAGTTTTTCAATAATTACAAAAGTGAGATTAAGAAACGAAGCGGCAAGATTTCGCAAAATAATATCGAAGGACCCAAAATCCATTGGTAAAATTAAAAGAAATGAACGCACGTGGATTAATTCTGGTATAAAGACTGTGGACCATCTATCGGATACTCATTTTCCAGGGAGCAGAGCAATTGCTGCATGATATTTAACCTCAGTCCATGCCAAATGAAGCTCTGATAGATGGATGGCCTAACAACCTATCCAAAACTGGCATGAACTATTAACACTTTTCAACCCTACAAATCTCCTGGACCAAGTGGTATAATACCTGCAATGTTGCAGATTGCCCCAGAGTAAGTCCTAATAAAACTGAGGGAGATTTTAGGGCCTGCCTAAGGTTATCATTCATAACAAGTCTGTGGAGAGAAGTAAAGGTGACATTCATTCCTAAGACGAAAAATACCTAGTCACACTTTACATTTTTGACGTATTAGTCACAGTTCAATGCCAGTTGTATGAAGGCAATTTAATATCGAAATTCTCTGGAGAAAAAACGTTTTAAAAATATCTTCTAACAGCTATTAAATTTCAATTATATTTTTTACTCTATATTTTTTGTTTGTTTTACACCTTGGGCCCACTTGAATCGAAAATCATTTGCTATTTGTGTTCATACATATTTACATAAATATTCTATACCTCAGTGTTCGTGTCTGTTGACTTAAGCGGTGTATTAAAATATTCCCTTTTTTCATCTATTATTGGTCTTAATCGCCTTAAGGTTTTTTTGTGTGCCTTCGGTTAGCATTAATGTAAATTATGATGTAATACATTCTCTCTTTCAGTCTATCGACATAAAAAATGTCCTCGTTAAGATTTTCTGGTTTCTGGCCATTATTTCCTTTTATGTATTTCTATATGCCCCCGAAAAAAAAAATAACTGAAAGGAATGCCAGTATAAATAATTGTTGTCACGAGTCCTGCTTCCTTCCTTCGCTGTTCTCATGTACTATATTTATGGACCAGAAATGAGCTTAATCCGGTTACAAGTAATATTTCTTTATTCGTGTATAAATATTGTAAACGATGTCAAATACTTCAATGGATAGGAGAGTTGTTTAGGAAATTGATATTTACTGTGGGTAGATACGAATTTGTTGGAGGTGGGTTTTCGAATGGAAGGTTAGGTATTTAGCTAGTTTATGAAGAGTGCTGGAAATTTTACCAATGGTACTAAGGAGTCGGCCTGTTGTATAACCATTTAAGCAAAAATGCCAAAAATAGTGTTTTAGAAGTGTTTCGAGGATTAGAAAAAAACCAGTAAGGAAAGTAGTAAAGTCGGACGGGGCCAACTATATGATACCCTTCATCACTATGGGTATAATAAACAGGACTATTAGCATGAAATTGAATGAAATAAAATATGTGATATTTATCTAAATGTGAATCTACCTTGATCTATCCATAAAGTATGTACGTTATGCCAAATTTCGTGCAAATCGAAAGATATATAGGAACTTTGGGGCACCATTTACATGAAATCGGACGAAACTATATATGGGAGATATATCTAAATCAGGACCGATTTTCATGAAATTTGGCAGACATCATTCTAGGCTTAATTAAGTACGTTATGCCAAATTTCGTGCAAATCGAAGGATATAGGATATATAGGGACTTTGGTGCACCATTTACATGAAATCGGACGAATCTATATATGGGAGCTATATCTAAATCTGGACCGATTTTCTCGAAAGTTGGCAGACATCATTCTAGGCTCAGTTCAGTACGTTATGCCAAATTTCGTGCAAATCGAAAGATATATAGGGACTTTGGGGCACAATTTACATGAAATCGGACGAAACTATATATGGGAGCTATATCTAAATCCGGACCGTTTTTCTCGAAACTTGGCAGACATCACTCTAGGCTTAATTCAGTACGTTATGCCAAATTTCGTGCAAATCAAAAGATATATAGAGTCTTTGGGGCACCATTTACATGAAATCGGACGAAACTATATATGGGAGCTATATCTAAATCTGGACCAATTTTCACGAAACTTGGCAGACTTTATTCTAGACCTAAATGATTAGGCTGTACCAAATTTCGTGCAAATCGAAAGATATATAGGGACCGTTTACATTAAATCGGTTGAATATATATATATATATATATATATATGGGAGCTATATCTAAATCTGAACCGATTTTTCCCAATTTCAATAAGTGACATATGCCAAATTTCATCCAATTCATAATTGCGACCTGTACTTTGTTTACAATTTAACATGGACAGACAGACGGACGGACGGACATGCGTAAATCGACTTAGAAAGTGATTCTTTGCATATTGTCAAAAGGAACCATGGGTCTATCTCTATTATTTTTGCCTGTTACAAACATATGCACAAAGACATAATACCCTGTACCACAGCGTGGTGAAGGGTATAAAAAAACGTTGTTGGAATATGTTGAAGGGGACGAGATAATTATATTTTTTAGAACTCTATAGCGAGTATACTTATAGCGAGTACGCGTATAACGAACACTGGTTATAACGAATTCTCCTTATAGCGAACACATTTCCTGGTCCGTAGTTTTAAGACATATTTTTCATACAAATCTTTACTCTTATAACGAACTACGGATATAGCGAACTTTTCTTATAACGATCTATTTATTCGGTCCCATCTTTCTGTTTTCCTTTCTTTTAATTCGGTTATAACAAACTTTCTACAAAAATAAAAATAATTAACGATGACAATTCACACAAAAATTAATTTATACGCTAACGCTGGCAAACTTTACAAAAAAATGTCAGATTCATTAAAGAAAAAGAGAAGTAGCTTAAATATTGGCAAAAAGGGCAAAAAATGAATATAATTTTTTCTGCTAATCCTAGGATTTTCCTAACATTGGATATAGCGAACTTCTACTATAACGAACTAATTTCCTTGGCCCCTACTTGTTCGCTATAACCGTACTTTCTCAAATTTCGACTTCAAATAGAATTCTAGAGCCAACAAGTAACAACGTCGTTAATATTGGGCGGGCCGAACTATTTATTTATGAATATGTCTTTAATGGTCCTGTCCTTTTATATATATATATATATATATATATTGGGCTGCGACAGGAGGATCTGTTATCCTATGAGAACCCAAAATATCAAATTACTGACAATTCAGTTAAAAATGTTTCTATATTCCCCAACAAAACAGACATTTTGTAGGCATGGGAACTTATGGGAAACTTCTATTAGGAAGATGGGTTACCCAAAGGGAACCCAAAATACCAAATTAAATCCGATTCGGTTGAAAAGTGCCAAGAATCTGCAAAATACCAATATGGGGGCTATCAAAAAAAGTGCATCAATATTCATAATTTTTGGTAGGAGGATGCGTTACCCAATTTGAATTCAAAATACCAAATTACATCCAATTCGATTAAAAATCGTGCCCATACACCTCAAAATACCTAAATTTCGGAGGTACTGTTATATGGGGCCAGCGTAAAACGTGGCCCAATATTGATAATTTTTGATAGTAAGATGTGTAACCCAATGAGGACTCAAAATACGGAAATTTGGGAAGTGAACAAATATTCAACATTTTCAGTAAAAAGATATGATATGAAACCCTAAAATACCAAATTTCAGCTGATTCTGTAGAAAAACGCGCCAAAAATCCCTAAAATATCCAATATTTGTGGGCACGGTTATACCAAAATGAGGACCGATATATCCCATTTTCAAACATTTCAAAGCTTTATCTTAAATATTGAGAACGCTATGGTGATTTCAAAAGACAGACGGACATCAGACAATCGATGTAGAATTTTATTCGGATCCGGTAAATATTTTGATTTACACTATACCTTCTGGTGGATGGTATAACAAATAAATTGTCACATTTTTTGGCTTTTTTTTTGTTGTTGTCATAAAAATATCAACTTACTTTCTTAGTGTGGCCACGAAACTATAAATATATACCACCACCGCTGTTAGAAAATAGGCCAGTGGCAATAGGTATCCATGTGCCGCTGCTCCGGTGGAACTTGAATAATATCTGCAAAGGGAAAATAAATTAGAACGATTCCGAAATATTTCTTAAAATCTTCTCTTTTACCCATAAAACATTGGCGAATATTTCAGATAACCTTCAAATTCCCATATTGTTAGTAGATTACCGGCAACCTTGTATTCACGTTCGGTCATCTTTTTGCGTGGATCAATTTCATCGTTTTTCGTTCCAAAATACTAATATGAACAAAATTTCAAATATTTGTAAAAAATGTTTAAACTGGCGGATTAAATTGTTTAAAATAGCACATAACTACATTACCTCCGGTCCAATAACAAATAATACCAATGGCAGGGCAATCATAACATTCATATACATAAGCCAACGAAGAAATGTAAAATACGAGGCAACGCCCGATCCAAAATGTGATTCGATTTCTTTGATTCGTAGCTCCCAAGGTATGAGAACGGTTAGAAAACTGTAAATTTCTCGTTTCCAGTGGCGCCAACGCTGTAATGAAAACAATAAAACGTTAAATGAAAGTTATTCTCTGGGCCAATAACTTGCGTCAAAATAAATCACAATTGATATCGCGACTATGGTTAAAAGCACCAATTGCGTCGATCCCTTTACCGTCGTTATAAACTATTGCGAATGTAATTTATGCAAAAATATAGAGATTACCGAATGAACGGAAAATTATAAAAAAATTAAGTTTTCGATTCACTTCATCCCAAAATTTTGATGTGATCATGACCGATTATAGGCGTTGTCCTTGACCATAACTGGAATCTCTTTGAAAATTTTAAAGCGATCAGCGCTTTATTTCTGTTCTCTAATGTTAAAGGGTTACTAAATAATATGTGAATACGTAAGCACCAGTAAATATTTAAGTTTAGCTCCCAGAGTACATACGAAAATATAATTGGTATCAATTTAAAGGTCAACCACTCCTATCAACTGTCAACTACTCGGGTCTATGTCCTTCAGGAGTAAACATAAACGCCATAGAATACCAATTATCTAATTTGTTACACAATAATTAGGTTTCATTTGACCCGCTAAATAATGACCGACCTTCTCTGGAGCGACCAGAAAAAAACGACATCTCCGAAATGAAAAATTTATAAAAAAAATCGGACGGAATTTTATATGTGCTCCATATTTTCAACTGGACACGTGAAGTGTCTATTATCCGTGAAACCGGACCAAAATAAATGTGGGAGCAATATGTCAATTTTAACCAAAATATCGTGTTAATCAGACAAAATCGGTTCTCTCCATTTTCAATAGGTGCATTTACCAACCAGCAGTTCCATGTTTTGACATATCTCTCATATAAAAGTCAGGACCTATTTTTGGGGGTTTCTTACCGAAATGGCTCTGAATTAGCATTTCGGGAAGCCTGGCATATATTTGAGCAGATGATGATCTTTATAGGTCCATGCTTGGAAACTCCCACCCATTTTTAGTTATTTTGAGGCTTGCAGTCACATTTTCCAAAAGAAAATGCTGTATATTTCCATTTTGGAGGTTGGAGGTTGGTTGGTTGGTTTTGGAGGTTGGCATAGTATAGTATGGAGCAGTATAGTCGGACGGGGCCGACCATATGATACCCTACACAACTTCCACAAAAATCTAACTTTCTGTGGTTGTATATTCTGAGTTTAGACAATATTTCGCGATATTTGCACCCCCTTGACATACTAGATGTCAACAAATATTTCTTATATTCGGTAGACGAGGGTTTTACTTGTCCAGATTCTCTTTACCTTGGGTTATGTTGTGATGTTGGGCTTTCAATTGTGGCCTATAGATCGACTCGAAACAAAACCACAAAAAAAAGTTTTCGGTCCACTTCATACCGAAATTATTTTCTGATCATCACCGAAAATTATATGCGTTGTCGTTGATCGGGAACTTCATGGAACATTTCAAAGCGATCAGCGCCATATTTCCGTCCTCCAGTGTGGTAATAGGTTACTAAATAATATATGAATACGTAAGCACCTGTGAATATTTAAGTGTAACTCCCACATCCGAGTACATACGACAATGTAATTGGTGTAAATTTAAAGGTCAACCAGTCCTCTTCGACATATTATCAACTTCTCGGGTCTATATCCTTCAGAAGTAAATATATACGCCATACACTACAAGTTTTGTAATTTTTCACACAAAAGTCAGGGTCAATTTTACCCGCTAAATATTGACCAATCTTTATCAAAACAGGCATGCTTATTCTTTGGGCCAATCCCCTTCTTCATGCAAAAATTAGCGGTGTTTGGGCCATAATTGCGGCCTCTGGAGCGACCAGAAATACCGACAAAAATAAAGTTTTTGGTCCATTTCATCCCCTAAATATTACCCGATCTTTTCCAAAAACAATAGGGGTCTTCATTGGCCAGAACCCATCCTACATACAAAATTTCGTGAAGATTGGTCCATAACTGTGGCCTGTAATGTGTTTACAAATTATAATGGACGGATGGATGGACGGACACACATTTCGGGGTGTTACAAACTTTTGGGGCTGCACAAAGCTATAATACCCTGACAACATAGTTGTGTAGGGTATAAAAATACAGGTTTATGTTTTAACATAGCCCTCATGTAAGGGATTTTTTTCAACTGAAAATGCTCTAATTTGACATTTCCGGGTTTTTAAGGTTGGTATAAATTTGCGAAGAAGATCGCAAATAGATATGGATTAGATCTATATTTTGACACATTTCCAATTTCTGTATTCTGAGGGTATAATTTGAAATTTTCAACTGAAGATATTGTAATTTAGCATTTCAGACTTTTAGAGGTTATCATACATCGGAAAGGAAAATGCTGTAATTTGGAATTCCAGGTTCTTGGCATCGAAATATTAGTTTGTTGGACCAAATTCATTTTAGAAAAATTGGAGTCGATTTACACATGTCCGTCCGTCTGACTGGAGCGCACGATTCGATTTCATCCAAACTTTGCACATCTTAATATTTCTTTTTGACTTAGTTTAAGTTCAAAGATGGGGAATATCGGCCCACGCCTTCTGGTCCCATTGATGGGACCCATTGGTCCACTCCTTCTGGTATATTCCCCACAAATGATCGAAAATGTCAATATCATAAACCCAATATCAGGCGATAGAAATGTCCGATTTGATCCAAGCTTTGCACAACATATTAGTTTTATTAAGCCTAGATCAAGTCCGAAGATATTTATGAATCCAATATCAGGTGAATGGAATGTCCGATTTGAACCAAACTATGAACAATCTTTTATCATTGGTTCACTCCATCTGGTACTTCTCAATATTTATAAATCCAATATTAGGCGAATTGAATGCCCGATTTTGCAAAACCTATTATCTTTACCAAGCCTAGATCAAGTCTGAAGGTGGGACTCGTCTGCCCTTCTTCTGGTACGACCTACAAAAAGGGTCAATTTTTATAAGGTATATATAAAACGAATAATAAAACTTGTATATAACTCCGAAGACCTCCTCCGCAAACCGTTGGGTGGGGGTATATATCTGTCGGCAATTCCGACTGACACTTTTTTACTTGTATAAATACATATATATACCCCTTAGCCTAGTTTTCCAACCTTAGTGTCCGTAATTAGCTAAGAGAATAAACCTAGTAGCTTGTTTATATTTCCAATGACATTGTCTCCACATAAAGCATCCGTTTTTATACCCTACACCATAGTATGGAGGGTATATTAGTTTTGTTGTTCCGTTTGTAACGCATCGAAATAATCATAAAGTATATATATTCTTGATCAGCATAAAATTCTATGACGATCTAAGCACGTCCGTCTGTCCGTCGGTCTGTTGTAATCACTCTAGCGTATAAACGAGATAGAGTCTTCATTTGTCTGCAGGCAGGTCAAGTTCGAAGATGGGCTATATTGGTCCACATTTAGGCATAGCTCCCATATAAGGGTACCCCCCAATGTTCGGTATTTTAGGGTTCTTGAGCGCGTTTTTCAACCGAATTCGCTGAAATTTGTTACATTGGGTTCTTTTTGGGTACCAAAATTCCCCACTAAAGATTATAAATATAGGTCCACTTTTTCTGCAGCCCCCATTTAAGGGTACATCCAAATTTTCAGTATTTGGGGGGTTTTGACCGGATTTTTTCACCGAATTGGCTGTAATTTAGTAATTTGAATTCTTATTGGGTAGCAAATCTCTCCACAGAAAATTATAAATATACGTCAATTTTTTCGGGTATCCCCCATATAAAGGTACACCAAATTTTCGGTATTTTGGGGTTCTTGAGAGCGGTTGTAAGCATTCCGCCTTAGGCATAGCCCTCATATAATCATATCCCCAAATATTCACTACTTCCTACACTATGTAATCAATATTGGTCTCCCTTTAGGCATAGCCTCATAAAACTTTGTATTCTAAATTACAGTAGTTTGAGGATTTTATACTCTACCATGCGTTATCAGTATCATTTCACTTTTTGGAGCATACACATTTTAGGAAAAATCCTTATTAAAAATTGCTGAAATTTGTATTTAGTGTACATAATGGTTTACATAAATCGGTTTGTAGAATTATCGGTATATGCTTACTTTTTGGTATGTTCCCTATATTTTCATTACATGTATCTGTCAGTATAACTATGGTGGAGGGTATCAAAAGTTCGGCCCGGCCGAGGGTAAAAAAGGTTCGGACGCTTTTTCATTTGTTTAATTTTTGAATATGTTTCACTCTCCCAAATTCAATTTAAAAATGTGTCACATTTTATTACACAATTATTATCGCTTGTAACTCACCGGAGACTCAATTATGTTTGGCCAATGAGTTTTATAACAGATTTTAATCTGTTGTTTTATTTAACTCTATAATTTTAAACTTTATCTTTAATCGACTAAAAGCTTAGCATGTATTCCAATTAAAACATCATTTAATTTCTATACACACAAACACACATATATACCCTCACCTGGCTCAACGGAACAACACTGATGCCCTCATGAGGACCAGATGACCGAGCAATTTTGAAAATTCCGTTTCTGTGTGTTTGCTTGCTTGCATGTTGGACAACAAAAGTGGCAAGTCCTTTGTCCAGTCCATCTATGCACGTAAATATGTACGGGTGTATAGTATTCTCATGTGACTACAGATAAGAATAAAACATCCCACATAATGCAGTTGAAACGAAGGTAACCTTCATTGTCTTGTTTGAAGTATGGTTAGTTTCCTGCTGGTTCAACAATGAACTCTGCTGCTGATGATGACCTGCTTGCATGCATGCCTGGTGTTTGCCAGAACCAGAACCAGCAACCAAACATCAGAAATATTGTTGTGTTTAACGTGTGTATCCTGTAGACCGGCACTGGCCACATACCGGTTACAGAAAGTGCCAACAAAGCACTACAGGTCCATTAGCAGCAAATTGAAATCCATTTCAAATTGTAAATACCAGCGTATGAGGGAGGATGTTGTAAATTATAATTGTATGTAACACCGAAGAACAACAAGATTAACATTGCGAATATTGTTGGGCATTAATGGAACTTTATAAGCAGTGGCACTGTTTTATGGTATTAAGTTTGTAGGTCGAATGATATTCTTACTCTGACGCACACCCAATCTGCAAGCATGTGTATGTAAGTGGGTTCTGGGTTGAGCTTAAGTGGATTATCACAATCTTATGAAGTAAATTTTGAAATTAATGAACATGTGAGAAAGTAGTAAGGTATTTTCTAAAAATCGGCTTATAGCGTATTTTTAATAGCGGTTAATAGCTTATTTTTAATGATAATACTATTTTAACTTTAATACTATATTATACGACATGAATCAAGGTCAATGTGATTAGAATATCATAATGACACAGGAAGCTTCCTTTAAGCACTTAAAATCGGACTTAAATATAATGCGGTCATATTTACATCTGCAACTTTTCAATAATGAAATTGTATTAAACAAATTAAAATCGTTTTGTAAATTATACATTGAAAAATTTGGCTAACATATCGATTTTTCCGGTAAAATTTTAAGTGGATTTGCCAAAACATTGTCATTGGTTAAAAAATTGGATTGGATTGTTACAGTCTCTTAGGTTTAAAAATATGAACGATGTACCGAAAATGGCATACATCCAGGGAAAAAGAAGTACCAAACTACTGACACTCAAGTTGGAAATTTAGAAGTGATAAATTTTATAGGTCTTAGAATATATAAAATTCATCACTTCGTAACTCAAAAACTTAACCTATGGCGAATTCGTTATTTTTGGTATTATCCTCATAATGAATTTTCCACCCAGTGAGCTACATTTTGTTGTATGGTGTTGTAGATGGTATTCGAACAAGATAAAAATTGTCAGCCGGCGTGACCGACAAATATATAACTATAGTTGACGGAGGTGTACGGAAATACACAAAACTTTTATTATTTTTATTGGAAATTAGCATATGCCCGCTACTTCGTTAGCGAATGTGAAAAATATTTAAACATGTATTAACATATAATTTTATTTTCACTGAAAATTTCATATGTCAGAACAACTTAACAATCCACACATTAACATTGACCATAAATTAAATTTGAGTATTATTTAGTATCAAATTTCATCATTCGAACTCTAACGGTTCACCCAAATCCAAATTTTACCAAATTCAGTTTCATTTAGCACACATTATTTTCATAAGTACCCTCCTCAACAATCCAACAAAACTTCCTGAATACCCTATTATTCCAAATTCAAATTTCAGGATTCCAACTCTGTTGGCTCACCAACAATTTAAATTGTACCAAATTTAGTACACAGTAGTACGAATTTCCAAAACTTCCTACATACTCCAATCCTACACCTCCACAGTGATCCTATATAATTATTTCAACTCTATCGGTTCACCCACAATTCAAATTGTACAAAATTTAGTACACAGCAGTAACAATTTCTAAAACTTCCTACATATCTAAATATTACAACTCCACAGTGATCCTGACTCCAAATTTCATGATCCTAGCTATATTGGTTCACTTAAATTAAAATTGTACCAAATTAGTACCATTTAGTACCCATACGTATTAATTTCTTAAACTAAATCCTGACCCCCAATCCTACACCCCTACAGTGATCCTGACTCCAAATTTCATTGTTCCCGCTCCATCGGTTCACCCAAATCCAAATTGTACCATTTATAGTACGATTTAGTGCCTATAAGTAACAAATTTCCTAAACTACGTACATATCCCAATCGATTTGTATCTCCAAATTAAATTTGTACCAAATATAGTACCATATAGTACTTTTCGTACACATGAGTGCACACTTTCTACTTAAATATACCCTACATCTCAATCCAAATTCGCATTCCAAATTTCAAGTTTTTTGTACCAAATTTAGTACTTTTCGCATACTTATAGTTTGAATGTCCAAAAAACTTGACGGGTCCCATCTTCCAACATAACCTAGGTAAGGTAAATATATTACGATGTGCAAAGTTTCGATGAAATCGGATATTCGTTTCAGTTCATAGGATAGATGTACAAGTTTTAAAAATATTGATCCTTTGTAGGAAGGTACTTGAAGCAGTGGGCTAAAGGGTTAACTTTCAGTCAAATTTTGATAATTTTGTGGAGAAGTACCAGAAGAAGGGAAGCGACGTGTTCCATCTTCGGACCTAATCGTTCGCTTCATATAAGATGTACAAGTTTTCAAAATTTTGACACGTGATATTTTAAAGTAATGTTTTTACGATGTTTCAAGTTGTAATAAAATCGGCTATTCCCTTCGTGCGCTCAAGCCGGCCAGACAGACAGGCGGGCGGACATTATCAATTCAAATTGTCTGAAACGGTTTTGGTGAAAAATTAATATTCCGATGAGGTACAAGGCTGGTAGTATAATATCAGGTCAGTAGGTACCATCGGACTATGAATTCAAATGTCGGTATTTTGGGAAACTTGGGATCACTTTTAACCGAATTGGATTTGGCATTTTAATTCCTATCCAAAAATATTTGGATAGGAATTAACTGAATTGGCTCTGGTGTCTAATCTTTCTACCAAAAAATTTACCATGACATAGACACCAAATATAAAAGTCTCGAACGATTAAAACTTATATAAATGTCCTCACGTTTTTACGAGAGCTCGGGAAAGCTCGAGAGAGACAGAGAGATGTCCATTTAAAATTTGGTTTGGCTGGACAGATCTTTTCAAACCATCAAACATTTGAAGGGCAATGACAACGACTTGTTTTTTTACCAAAATCTGTTTTGCCAAAATCTCCTCTTCTTCGCCTTCCCTAAAACAGTTATGTCACAATTGGACTTGTGCATTCGTATTGAAAATTTCCATTAGAAAATTGTCTCATGATAAAATTTGGCCTATGTTTTATTAATTTATATCATTGGATGGTCTGGTAATATATCATTTGAGGATTAAAGATGATCAAAACTTTCAGGCTTCACTCTTAATTCTGAATGCTACAAAACATTTTTGGTAAAGTCATGAACAAACCTGAAACCAAGTCGATAAAGAGCTAAAAGAAAAACTCTTCAATGGTCGTAATAAATATTCATGGGTATGATGATGCTTTTTGCCATTCATCCATACAAGTTTCATCCACAATGGATGAATGAGAACATACAAACTTTTCAACCTACAATCTTTCCAAATAAAAAGGTAACAAGAAGTGAACGAAATATCTTATAACAATGAAGTAAAACATGCGGGGGAACAAAAGAAAAACTAAACAACTTTAGAAAAAAAAACATCCTCAAATCAAACAATGAAAAGTGGAAAACACAAGTGGAAGGAACACACACACACTAAAAGCAGGAAGTGGCAACCGTCGAGTAGCGAGGGTGGTGGTCTAAAGAAAATGTAAAAATCACTTACAGCAGCCATTACAATTTTAAAACGCGCCCACAAATCTCGAGTGCTGCGTGACATGGCAAAACGTTCCTGTAGTGCTCCCTCATGCCGGGCCACATATGTTTTAGCCTACAATGGAGAAATAAAAAACAAAAGTAAATGAAAACTTTTTTGCAATATATTTTCTTTTCAGAACTTTTAAATATTCCATTCAAACAAAAACAGCAGCAGCTACGGAATTAGTTGCGTCTTAAACTCAACATCAAGTAGAGAAGTGCTGAAGGTTTACCTAAAAGAATGAATACATTTCAGGTATTCGTATGCGTGGTGGTGTGCTGCTGTTGCTACTTCTGTTTCTGCTGGTGTTTAGTTTTAGCCACCACAAATGCTTACCTGTCGTACTAGCTTAAGTTTCTTACGTATTGGCCATGGTTGAAGTTTAACCGATTGTATAACCTCCTTGTGGAGACGTATGTTTTCAAATATTTGCTCTTGTGTTGATTCTTGATTTGTACCTTCATCTGAAATGAAAAAAGGTAAATGTTTTTAATATGTGGTTTTCACGTCAATATTTGTGAGGGAATATATGGTCTGTTCCAGCACTACAAGAATTTACTAGATTTTATTATTTTCTCGATATCATAATGGTAAATTTGTTATCGTAGTAAAAAGAAGTAGATTCTTGAAGTATAGGAATAGACCAATAGAGTTTGCACCTCAACATCAATTTAAATTGCAATTCAAGAATTTACAATTAATTACAAATTCGAGAATTTCATTTGAAATCTGAAATTATTCATTGATAATTCTATGTGGAATTTGAATTATTTCCTGTTGGCCAATTCTGACCGTTTCTGGTCAATTGCTATCTTCAAACGGTCCAGCTTTTGACAGTAGAGATCAGAATTTAGCGTTTGTCCATATGTAAGCAACTCATAATAAACGATCCCCTTCTATTCCCACCAAATGCATAGCAGAACCTTCTTGGTCGTTAGCCCTGGTTTGGACACTGTTTGAAGTGCTTCGCCGCTCTTTGACCATGTTCGTTTTCGCACAGGGTTATTGTATGTTATCCATTTTTATTCTCCATTCGTTTAAGAAATGGGTCTATCTCATTCCGTTTGGCCAAGGCTTCGCAGATGGAAATTCGATCAATTCTATTTTTTTATGTTAATTGGTGTTAAGTTAAGTTCGACCGGGCTGAACTTTGGATACCCTCCACCATATGTATACTGAAAGATACTTGAAAGGAAAATATAGGGAACATACCACAAAGTGAACCTATACCGATAATTCTACATACCGATTTATGTAAACCATTATGTACAGCAAATACAAATTTCAGGAATTTTTAATGAAAACCCCAAACGCATGGTAGAATATATGGTGAACATGCTTAAATGCTGGCCGATATATTTCGTAATCGTATGGTTCAAGTTTTTTTTATCAAGATTTCCTTAGAAAGCGGAATAATTACAACCTATGGCTTAATCGTAGGGAAAACTGACATTTCGAGTAAAGAATATCCCCTAAACTATGGTAGAATACGCCTATTATAATATAAGAAGGGGGTTATATGGTAACTACCCTAAAAGGTGTGCATATTAATAATTTTTGGTAAGAAGATTTGTTACCATATGCGACTACAAAATACCAAATTATAGCAAGTTCGCTCAAGAAGCCTAAAATACCGAAAATTGAGGGTGTCTTATATGGGTGCTACCCGAAACAATGGGCCTATATTTGAAAAACGTCCTCAAGAACCCCAAAATACCAAAAATTGGGGTGCCCTTATATGGGGGCTACCCAAAACAATGGACCTATATTTATAATTTTTAGAGGAGACATTTGGTATCCAAAAATAACCCAATAAGAACCCATTGTACCAAATTTCCGCGAATTTGATTTAAAAACGCGCTCAGGGACGTACGCAGTTTGAAACCGCGATTTTTTTCATTTTGCACTACCGGTGTGTTGCAAACAGAATGAAACGTTTAATAAGCACTAATATATAACGAGGACTACTCCGAAATTTGGGCCCATTTTGGTTAATTTCTGGTAGGGAGTTTTTTTGCTTTTGCATAATTTCTCTTTTTGTGAAAGACTATTAATTTATTTTTCAAGAAATATATTTCGATTAAAGGATGTCATAACTTATTTATTGTTTCAGTTCACTTGAAACAATTGTTCCTTAAAAACCCCATCACATGCATGTGTTATACTAGCAGAACTTTAACTTATTGCAACATAAAACCCAAATACTATTTAGCAGTTTTGTTACCTCGTAAAAGATAGATGGTCAAATTTAATAGCCACTTTAATACAAAATAGTTGAATTTGCTAAATATTTTTTTTTTGTTTTGCTTTAGCGTACATGCTATTGGATTTTATGTTTCCTTTGTATTTTTTTGGTCTTTTACTGGTTATTGTTGTTGTTATTATCATACCTGAACTTGTTGTATAGACGCTGGAGCGTCTACGCTCTGCATTATCCAAAACGTGATCCATTGGACTGGAAGCTCTGCGTGAGTTGCGACTGCTGCTTTTCCTGCGATAGCCACGTACACTGGCACGTCTTTGCATTATAGCTGATACAGACACAGAATAGTCTTCTTCATCGTCGATATTTTCGTCATTGTCTTCATCGTTATTATCCGTATTAGCTGTGTGAATACTAAAGCCAGGACTTTGTAAGGGAAAATCTGCAAAAAAGAAAATACAACAAAAGAGATGCCATAAGAAAAGAATAGCAAATAGTCACACGCACAGTTATAACAAAAAGAGCCAACGGAAATTACTATAATTTCGGTTATGGTTCGGGTCGTCTTCTTTACATTTTTTTGCATCTATTGAAAATGTAACATTTTGAATTTGGGTCTAACTACATTCCATTAAAACATGCAAATCATTGCGATTTTTTGTTGTTGTTTTTTCGTTATATTCCTTGCCTTGAATAGCAATGGGTTTTGTATGATTCCGTAGACTGCTCTGTCTTCTTTCCTCTCAGATTGTTTTTCGTTTTTGTATTTTTGTCTGCCATTAGTGGGGAAGAACATTCAAAATGTTTCATTCATGTGTTACATTTTAATGTCTGGCAAATACGTGACATTTAAGAAAAGCAAATAGGATTTTTATGTTACGTTTGGAATTGACATTTTCCGTCTGTCCGTATCCTCCCCTCTTGGCAACAAATCAAATTTTGTTTATTTTGGCATTGCAGTCAACAGATTTGGATAGTGTGGACAATGTAGGTTGAGTAACATTTGGTTCGGATAAATTTTTAATTATTTCACATTATCCTTAGCATATGTTTTGATATAAGTCATTCATTTGAATTTGCTTGTTTTAATACCCACTACCATATTGTGTAATATGTTATTATATCTTTCGTAATTTTTATACCCTCTCCGGAGATCCCATAAATTATATATATCCCTTTAAAATTGGATATATCGGGCCACGTTTTGGTACAGCCCCCATATGATCGTACCCTTTAATATTCGGAATTTTATTAGGTTTAGGCATGTTATAAAATGCCCCATATAAAGTTTCCCCTATTTTTCGATGATATTGGCATAGCCCTCACAGAAAATATCCGATACCAATATAGGTATTTTGGGAATAATTGTATACCCTTAAAACCATAAGGTGCAATTTATATAACTATGTATTTCCTTTCTTTTACCATTAAATAAATTTTGTAATGCAATAAAGATGATAGTCGCTTGGTGCCAAGTCCGGACTGTATGCCGGATGCATTAAAACTTCCCAAGCAAGCCTCCAAAATTTCTGGCGAGTCACTGTAGATTTGTGTGGCCTAGCGTTGTCCTGGTGGAACACGACATCTTTCCTAATGGCAAATTCTGGCCGTTTCTGGTCAATTGCTATCTCCAAACGGAGATCAGAATTTAGTGTTTGACCATATGGAAGCAACTCATAATAAATAATCCCCTTCCAGTCCCACCGAATGCATAACAGTGGTTTGGCCACCGTTTGAGGTGTTTCATTGCTCTTTGACCACGATCGTTTTCGCACAGGGTTATCGTATGTGATCCATTTCTCATCTCCAGTACCATCCGTTTAATAAATGGGTCTATCTCATTTCGTTTGGCCAAGGCTTCGCAGATAGAAATTCGATCATACTATTTTTTCTGTTAATTGGTGTGGCACCCAAACATCGAGCTTCCTTTTCAATCCAGCTTTATGTAAATGGTTTAAAACAGTTTTATTTTTAGCTCCTGTGCGATGTTACGACTGCTAACATGCCGGTCAACTTCGATAATTTCTCCGATTTTATCGACATTTTCGACGACCGGCCTAATGGATTTCTTTTTTCTAAACCTAATAATATATTAATATATATAGATTACATTATAGATGGCTGAAGCTTGAGGTCAATAATTGTATTTATTTATTATTTTCCGATATTTCGAAATTCATTGAATTTCATCTTCAGGGAAGTTTTCAGATTTTTAAATAACAAACATAAAAAACAATAAGCTTAAAACTAGCGTAGTGTGACTACCTATAATTATATAGATTACAAATTTACAAAGTTGGTTTGGTTTGGACCGGCGGGACCTCAATATGTATTTACAAATATTGGCCTATATTGAACATTTTCTGAGAAGAAAAATTTGGAAATTGTGGCTAAAACCCTTCAAAATACAGAAAATAGGGCGGACTACTTATATAGGGATTATGTCAACACATGCCAGCCCCCAAATTTCTGAAATGCCAAATCACAGAAACTTCGTTTGGAGAATGCGGCTACCGAAAATTGTGTGGATCCTTTATATGGGGATTATCTCAAAGCATATAAAGACCTATGAAGACTATTTTCTGCGCAGATGCGTGACAGCTTTCAAAATCCCGAAATGCCAAATTGAAGAGTTTTCGGACAAAAATGTGGCCGCAAAATACCGAAATTCGTATGGGACCTTTATATAGGAGCTATGCCACAAAATGGACCTATAACGATAATGACACCGAAATGCCGAATTAGCGCCTTTTCGATTAGAAAATGCATCCAAAACCCAAAACATGGACCTCAAATGATATTTTTTTTTAAATACCAAAAACCTTACTCATGTTAGGTTAGGTTGAAAACGGGGGTGGTTTACGCCACCACATATCCAATAATATGATATACATTTAAGAGGACCCCCCATTGTTGGTTTCAAAAACTCAAGCTGTTTATTCAGTTAGAAAGTACAACCTCGCAAGAATGTCTCATTAAAATTTCCAGTCCAAAATCTCAAGAACTCTTGAAGATATAGCTAGCCATTGTGCCATCGTATGAACTATGATAAATCCAATCTGTGAAGATTTTCCCTATTTACCATCTTTGGTTTTGGTCAAAATTAAGTGATTTCCACAAAAAAAAAAAAAAAATAAATAAATAATAATAAATAAATTTCCTAGGTCCGCTATTTTGCTAATATTCCAACGAAATCATTAATCAAATCCTTAAGCCAGTGAACGGCCTCTTGTGCGCTCTAAAAAGGAAGGAGAATTGGAGGAAATACTTTACAAGATTGGACGTCCTATACTTGTAAGCATTCTGTGGTCTTAGCGAAGTCCTTTAGACTTTTCCATTCAAACCCTCTTTGGTCGGTTAGTTCGTGGATAATATAATTTCCCAAGAATTGTGTACAAGTCTTGTAAAGGCTATGTGGGGTCATATGAAATGTTCCAGTCCGTTATATACACATCGTAGTATTTTTACCAAACTCAGATCAATGTCAAAGTTGAGATCTAGGGGTCTACGTCTTCCGGTACCTCCCTCACAAAGGGTCAACATGTTGAAAATTTTTAAATTTCATATTATACGAATGGAGTTTCCGATTTGGTAAAAACATAATGTAAAACGAACTGCTGAGATTTACTTGTACAGCTTCTTGGTTATTAAATTTGTTTCGTAACAGAAAAATATTAAGAAATGCATATCACTCCCTCAACACAGATTGAAATCGTATTTCAAGATCGATTTTATTCTTATTTGAAATAGAACTGTCATATATTATCCACTATTTCTTTAATTTGTCCTTTCAATATTGATTTAATACTGAAAGCACCCTCTTACGTGAAACACCTCGTTTGACGCATGTGCGCTCTATTTTCTTGTTTAAGAATGTAGCATTATACGATTTTATTTGATTAAAAACTGTCGATTGGATTTATAATACCATCACGAATTCCCTCATGACAATATTAGGATGGTGGTACAATTACATAAATATTAATGTGGGTAATAGGGGATAATATATACCAATCAACGGCTCTGATTGATTTTACCAGGGCAAACCCAGGATTACCTTGGTCCCTCTTTCATCTCAAAGGTGGACGTTGACCTCCCCGCGGTGTCACCTGGAGTAGCTATTTTCTTTCTTTTCAGTTGGAATAGTGAGCTGAGTGAGTGAGTTCACCCATAAGAACAAAAAAATAAACACCAAACCAATGAAAACCAAACCAAACCTCCCTAATGTTGACTACCTCCTGGTAATCTGCACTGCACGCAGTTTTCGCTTTGGCGGATATACTCAAGAAGTACAAAACCGATATTATTGCCTTACATAAAATGCGATGGAAAGGTGCAGGCGTAAGTAAATCAGATGACTACACACTGTATTATAGCTGCCATGAAACGAGACATGAATATGGCTGCGGATTTATGGTAAACAGAAGAATAAAAGACCTCGTCTCCAGGTTGACTCCAGTAGATCAGCGAATTACTAAAATTCGTATAAAAGCGAAGTTATTCTGCATCAGTCATATTTGCACTTATGCTTCGACGGAAGACAAAGACTAGCAGACCGAAGACATGTTTTACGAGCACCTGGAACATATGATCGCTGCCTTGGCCATGACATTGAAATTCTGCTAGGAGATTTTGATGCAAAAAATCGGAATGGAAATATTTTTGGCCCCACCGTCGGAAAATTCAGCCTCCATGACGAAACATCCGACAACGGCATGAGGTAGATTGACTTCGCGGCAGCAAAAAATATGGTAGTTAGCAGCACCAGATTTAAGCATCTCGATATACACAAGGCCACCTGGATTTCTCCTGATCAAGCAACGAGAAATCAAATTGATCATATTGTGATAGACGGAAGGCATTCATCCAGTGTATTAGACTTTGGATCGCTCCGAGGAGAGAATATCGATTCGGACCACTACCTTGTAGCAACCAAGTTTCGCCGTCGTCTTAATGTAGCAACAAAGGTATGATCTAACACAACACGGAAACTCGAAGTCGAAAAGCTGCAAACACAACAGATAACAGATGCCAACTCCGCTCAACTTACCCACCTGGTTGACGCAAACACTTCTTGTCCCGATAATAGTATAGAAGGGCAATGACAAAGAATGGTACGCAATGAAAAACGCAGCGTATAGGGCAACACTGTAGACATTAGCAACACGTAACGTGATGGAGAATTATCGGGAGAAAAGGAGAGAGGAGAAACGAGTTTTCGGAAAAAAAGAAGAAAGAACAAGAAAAACGTGAGCGTGATCAAATCGAGACGTACAGGAGTCAGTATGAAGTCCGGAAATTTTACCAACGAGTAAAACACCAAACCGAAGGCTTTGGTGCAGGCACAGATACAGACAGCGTGTTGAGGATCTGGAAGGGGCAGTTTCTGGTATCAAATAGTGCCGGTCAAGAAGACGCCTCAGAACCAATAAGAGATGATGGTATAGAGTGTATACCACCTAGCCAAGATGAGGTCAGAATAGCCATCAATCGGCTGAAGAGTAATAAAGCAGCAGAAGCCGATGGGTTACCAGCAGAACTATTCAAGACTGGTGACCAGCATCTGGGTAGAGGAATACATGCCAACGATTGGAACCTCAGCATCCTGTGTCCTGTGCACAAAAAAGGAGACAATATGGTCAATAACATTATTGGACATCGACATAGTCAGTCGTATCGTGCTGCAGCGACTATGGTGGCTAGGCCATGTTGTGCGAATGAATGAGAATGTCCCAGATCAAAAGTCATATAAAAGCGAGCCTATTGATGTTTCACGCAGAAGGGGAAGGCCAGGAATTATATGAAAAGATCAAGTAGAAGACACCATCTCGGAATATGGCATTTCAAATTGGAGAAGATGCACAAGACCGATGCGAATCGATTTAGACTATATAACGTCTTCAACGAAAATTTCGTGGTGTAAAATGAAGGATTATAAATTAAATTGATTATGACTTTTTATGTTTTCAAAATTCGTCGCTTGATAAGAATTTACAGTTGATCGGAAAAAAGTTGCATCTATGGTTAAGTATTTAAATGAAATTCGCTCAGCTTCCAATTCTATGAGTACTTACTCGAATTAATTGGATTGGAAGCTGTGCGAACATCCAATTTTGATGTTTTGTTTTCATCGCATATTT
Source organism: Musca vetustissima (assembly GCF_032173495.1). Lineage (NCBI taxonomy): Eukaryota > Metazoa > Arthropoda > Insecta > Diptera > Muscidae > Musca > Musca vetustissima. Next base: position 34,282 of record NW_026888166.1, on the reverse strand, counting down.
TCCGAATGCGCTGTAATATTCATAACAAAATATCCTATTTTTCTCTACTACCCATTTTAATATGTGTGGTTTTTCATTCCGCTTAGCTATTGATACTCACCGATAAATTGTTCGGTTACAGGACTTGCGAGATTACTGGCAGCATAACTTAATGTGTAGTCGGTTGGCTTCTCTTCTGGTGACCTGCTTTGTTGTATCCATTGTTAGTGTTGTTGTTACCATTGTGTTGGGATAAATCAATTGTTCGTCGAATCCGGTTTGGTGCGTCCGTTGTTAGGTGGATATGGTGGTGTTACGGTTGTGTTGGTAGTGGCATTGTTGTTGGTGATAATAAAGGAAATGGAAACATAATATACACAGAATTAATCGTGGCGATATTAAATTTCAAAGGAATTGTTGAATAAAAGAAAAAAATTAATTCAAATCGGATTATATTTAGACGTTACAGTTAACAGCAGTTGATTGGTAATAAGCGTTTCAGGTAATAATATACAAGAAAAATGATGCGTAGCATAAAAAGAGAATAAAACATTTTATTGGTTATGTTTATTTTGGATGAATTGGGATTAAAATGAAAAAATGTTTATTAGATATTATTTTTGGCAGGAAAAATGAAACCAAACAAAAGCTTTGTAAGTACAATTTCGCACCACTATGGAAACCCGCAAGAGAAGTACCAATGTTGACTATATACATCACGGTATAGGTGGTAAGAGCACCTCAAATAGAACACACAACTGCGGACTCCATTCGGTCCTCCATGCAAAATGTTGTTGTTATCGGATAGACGTACCATGGCAGAAAGTTTGCAATATAGCTCCGTAGTCCGTCTCTATTTTAAGGGCTTTTGGATACTATGAAGTTTCTGCATTTTGTCTTTTCCGAATTTAAAAAAAATAAAAGGCTTCCTCGGAGAAGAAATAGGTTCAAAATTATTTTAGAAAAGAAGAAGAAAAACAGTACACCATATGGTTTACATTCAAAATTTCTTTAAAAAGTTGAGACTCTTGGAAAATTAAATTTCGAAATACAGCCACTAAATTTTGAAAACTGGGCTGACTTAAACATAACAAATACAAGTCAAAAACTGGTTAAGTTCTGCCGGGACGAACTTTTCAAACAATTCACCACGCGGGGTGCATTAAAAATTCTTTATGTCGATAAGGACATTTATATGGGACTATTTTACGGTGTCATGATATAGTGAGCTCCGAGCTCCGAAAAATAGTGTTCCAAATTACAGACATAGGAATGTCGAACTATAGGACACAGGATATGTCGAATTATAGCCTCACCCATGAGAAAATTCGCTTAAAAATTATTAATATCGGAAAAGAAGCGGAACTTTTGGGCGGGGTTATATCAAACTATGACTTATATATAAACCGCACAAATTTTCTATATACCTAAGCCTTCCAGAACCCTTTACACCGAATTACAGTCGCATCGATTGGAAAATACGGCTACGAGTTTCAATATACCGAACATTGAACGGGACCGTTAAATGGGCCGGTATTGTGTATTAAAAAGCTAATTTGGCCTCGTATCAATTTATAGGCCAACAATCCATGTATCATACATTTGACAATCTAATGAACACCATTTCACACAAAAGTGTTGGCTGATTGAAAGTCGAGTGATCATTATGACAACATCGTTTGCAGAACCCCCTTACACGTGTAAAATTATAAGGAATTTCGACCTTCCTATAAGCATACTTTATGAATATTGTAGTACATTTAAAACGCGAGGCAAATATTCCCACTTAATTATCCCTTGGTCCCACCTGATGTAGTTATTAATTTTGTCATGAATTCCCAAATAGATGGCTTTGCTTAACACTTACAACCTCAACCACTACGAAAATGGGAAACCGTCATTTCACAGATAATTTTCGTAACAGCTGTCATTCATTAAATATTCATATCACTGCAGTACCGTCGTTACGTATGAGTTTGAGAGTCCTTCATAGGCTGTGCCTCAGGGGTCCGTTATTTGTTTGAATGTGTTTCGCTTAAGGTGTGCGATTTTTTTTTTGCGCAATAACTTTCGTCATTTATTCTTTTCGTACATCAACTTGACTATTTTGTATCTCTTTTTCTAATTAAATATTCTCTTTTTTGTGTTACGCTTTTGGCGTTATTTTTTACCTTTTCCGTTGAACTATATCGTTGAACTCAATTCCGACACCTGGTGTTGATGCTGTGGCTGCTGCAATAGCTCCGGGCAAGGGTGTACAAGGTTTTCCTTTGATTTCTTTACTACTTGCAGCACACGGTGGTGTAGCCCATGTAACTGATAGTTGATGTGCTGGTGGTGTTGTCCCAGTGGGTGTTGATGTATTCTGCATGGTAAAAGAGAACGAGAAAAGAAAAATTATGAATAAAAAGCGAACAGTATATCATATCTAGTAGGCGGCCAGAGCAAGAGGTTAACCAAGCCATCCTCTTGCATCGGTATTTAAAGTTTCATTTTGCATTTTATTAAATACTTGATTGGAGAACACCTCAAAAATCAAGAATTGAAAATAAACCTGTAGCTTTGTTTCCTCATTCGAACCTACACTAATACAAGAATGCCCCTATAAAATTTCAAGTGAAACTCTCAACAACTCTTAAATATATTGCCGATTTATTTTGTCAGCATCATGCTAAGGCAGAAATTGCTTCTCAAATTTTAAAATGTGTATGTTTTTACTAATGGCGATAACTGAAGAACTAAGAACCAAATCGGTTCCAAATTTTAACACGTTATTCTGTACATACTTAGATATTGTATAATCTAGGATAAATGAAATCGCGAAGATCTCCCTTGTTTTCTAAAATTACCACCCGAATGCAGTTTGTGCCGAAACGATTGTGGGGTCTCACATTCTTCATAGAGAGAAACATAAGCGATAGGCTGCTGAATATCCCCATCTGTGATCCATATGAGGATATAATGGAAATACAAGCAATATAAGATCTGATGTGGGGATTAAATATCGAAGCAGTCAAACATTCACCATTAACTATAATCAATTCAGGTGAATGATTCATATGCAAAGAATGGAGAGAGGATAGTCAGAGCAATATTGAACGAATCATTCCATCGGGGAAAATGCCCAACCATTACGTACAGCTCGTGAGGATACGTTTTCCACCGAATTGGCTGTCAATTGGTATTTTGTATTGATCTCCGTTTTGTTATAGCCCCATATAACGGTAGCACCACTGTTAGATATTTATACCCTACACAACTATGTTGTCAGGATATTATAGCTTTGTGCAGCCCCAAGAGTTTGTAACGCCGCGAAATATTGGTCCTAGACCCACCTTTAAGTATACCGATCGTTATATCTCGTCCGTCCGTCTGTCCATTATATTTTGTAAACACGATACAGGCCACAGTTATGGAACAATCTTCACGAAATTTTGCATGTAGGGTGGATTCTGGCCAATGAAGACCCCTATTGTTTGGTAAAGATCGGTTAATATCTAGGGGATGAAATGGACAAAATACTTAATTTTTATCGGTTTTTCTGGTCGCTGTAGAGGTCGCAATTATGACCCATAGAAGAGGATCGGACCAAAGAATAAGCATGCCTGTTTTGATAAGGATCGTTCAATATTTAGCGGGTCAAATGGACCCTGACATTTGTGTGAAAAATTACAAAATTTGTATTCTATAGCGAATAGATTTACGCCTGAAGGACATAGACCCGAAAAGTTGTTGGTATATTCAAGGGCAGTGGTTGACCTTTAAATTGATACCAATTATATGGTCGTATGTCTCAGATGTGGGAGTTACACTTAAACATCAGTTGCACAAACACAGTTGCTTATGTATTCGGATATTATTTAGTAACCCTTTACCACACTAGAGGGCGGAAATATAGCGCTGATCGCTTTAAAATATTCCATGAAGTTCCAGTTATGGTCAAGGATAACGCATAAAATTTTCGAAGACGATCAGATAATTATATTGTGATGAAGTGGACCGAAAACTTATTTTTTGTGTTTTTTCGAGTCGATCTATAGACTCCAATGGGAATAATAACATCACAACACAAGGGAAGGGAATATGGACAAGTAATTAGAAGGGGTGTACTGAATATTAGTAATAATTGTCGGCCTCTAGTTGGTCCAGTAGTTCAAATATCGCGAAATATTGCCCAAGCTCAGAATATAGATCCACAGAAAGTTAGTTTTTCGTGGAAGTTGTGTAGGGTATCATATGGTCGGCCCCGTCCGACTATACTGCTCCGCTCACTGGTTTGAGAATTGCAATCATATTTTTCGGTCCATCAATCAGGCCAAATTTGTTGTACCCTACGCCATGTGGCGTGCATTTAGAATCCCTTAAATCTGTCAGGACTTTTATATAGTAGTCGATTTTGCATGTTAATTATACCCTACACAACTATGTTGTCAGGGTATTATAGCTTTGTGCAGCCCAAAATGTTTGTAACGCCGCGAAATATTGGTCCTAGACATACCTTTAAGTATACCGATCGTCATATCTCGACTAGCTGAATCGATCAAGACATGTGTGTCCGTCCGTCCGTCTGTCCATTATAATTTGTAAACACGATACAGGCCACAGTTATGAACCAATCTTCACGAAATTTTGCATGTAGGATGGGTTCTGGCCAATGAAGACCCCTATTGTTTTTGGAAAAGATCGGTTAATATTTAGGGGATGAAATGGACCAAAAACATTATTTTTGTCGTTTTTTCTGGTCGCTCCAGAGGCCGCAATTATGGCCCAAACACTGCGAATTTTTGCATGGAGAAGGGGATCGGGCCAGAGAATAAGCATGCATGTTTTGATAAAGATCGGTCAATTTTTAGCGGGTCAAATGGACCCTGACTTTTGTGTGAAAAATGACAAAATTTGTATTCTATGGCATATATATTTACTCCTAGAGGATGTAGACCCGAGGAGTTGATAGCATATTCAAGAGGAGTGGTTGGCCTTTAAATTGATACCAAATATAGTGATGTATCTACTCAGATGTGGGAGTTACAGTCAAATATTTACAGGTGCTTAAGTATTCAGATATTATTTAGTAACCCATTACCACATTAGAGGGGGAAATATCCCGCTGATGGCTTTGACATTTTTCATGAAGTTCCAGTTATGGTCAAGAACAACGCCTACAATTTTCGGCGATGATCAGATTAACATTTTGGGATGAAATGGACCGAAAACTTAATTTTTTGTGTGTTTTCGAGTCGAGTATAATCCGAAAATCACAGCACAACCCACCGTGAAGGTAATCTGGACAAGTAATTAGAAGGACTGTACTGAATATCCAAAAAAAGTAAGGAAGAGGTGTTGTTGATCTCTAATCGGACAAGAGGGGGCAAATATCACGAAATATTACTCAGACTCGGAATAAACATCCTCAGAAAGTTAGAGGTCGTGGTAGTTGTGTAGGGTATCGTATGGTCGGCCCCGTCCGACTATACTGCTCCGCTCACTGGTTTTTTAATTTAATTTTTATTAATAGGAATCCCATATGCAAAATTATAACCATTTCGAAGAGAACATTCGGTTAAAAACTTATTACTTTCTAAAATAGCGCACCTATATAGGCGATTTCACATAAAAACGTGTGTTTACCCTTCAATATCCCAGAATGACAAATTACAGTCCCTACAATGGGAAAATGCCTTCAAAAACCCGAAAAATATAGACAATGGGGCCATAATGAATTTCATAGCGACATTTTCGCGTTCTAGTGTGGTAATAGTAATACTAACCAAATCACACATCCGCGTAGAAACAACAATATGTAGTTTGGAGAAAAATAAACCCATTATTTGTATATTAACTATAGGACTGTATTTAACATGCTTCGAAATATCCGATTTGGGCCAAATATGCACCGTATTGTTGTATGATTTGTTGCCATTTTAAAGGTAACTTCATAATGTCTCTTTCATAGAAGTCCTGCTCCTTCATTGCAAAAACCTCTAGTAGGTGATATATACCAATTTTTATACCCTACACAACTATGTTGTCAGGGTATTATAGCTTTGTGCAGCCCCAAAAGTTTGTAACGCCGCGAAATATTGGTCCTAGATCGGGCTAAAGAATTAGTATGCCTGTTTTGATAAAGATCGGTCAATATTTAGCGGGTCAAATGGACCCTTACTTTTGTGTGAAAAATTACAAAATTTGTATTCTATGGCGTATATAGATAGTATATCCAAGAGGAGTGGTTGATCTTTTATTTGATACCAATTATATGGTCGTATGTACTCAGATGTGGGAGCTACACTTAAATATTTACAGGTGCTTACGTATTCAGACATTATTTAGTAACCCAAAACCATGCTAGAGGGCGGAAATATAGCGCTGATCGCTTTGAAAATTTCCATGAGATTCCAGTTATGGTCAAGGACAACGCCTATAACTTTCGGTGATGATCAGATAATAATTTTGGGATGAAGTGGACCGAAAACTTAACATTTCGTGTTTTTTTAGTCATCTTTAGGCCACAATTGAAAGCCCAACATCTTAACATAACCCACGGTAAAGAGAATCTGGACAAGTACAGCCCTCGTCTACTGAATATTAGTAATATATGTTGACCTTTAGTCAGGTTTCAAGAGGGTACAAATAACGCAAAGTTAGATTTTCGTGGAAGTTGTGTAGGGTATTATATGGTCGGCCCCGTCCGACTATACTGCTCCGCTCACTGGTTTATCAATAAGAAATTTTGCAATGCAAGAAAAAGACGATAATCGCTTGGTGTCAAGTCCGGACTGTTTGGAGGTTGCATTAAAACTTCTCAACCATGTTCCCGAAGTTTCTGACGAGTCACTGTAGATGTGTGTGTGTGGCCATTATACAAAAAACAGCTAAATAATTTTTTACTGCGAAATGTCACCTTTCCAACGAACATAAATCTTGAATTGTTTGATCGATACTTTACGAGAAATCTATCAGTACAGTCATCTGCCGAAAAAATAATTGTATTCAATTTCTCCAAACTAATATTTGGCATTAACTACTCTTGGATATACTATCAACTTTTCTATGTCCTTCCGGGGAAAATATATATGCGATCTGTAAAATTTCGTGATGTTCGAGTCACAATTGTGACTTGTAGAATGGCCAAAAACAGGTAAAAATAAAGATTTTTGTCCATTTCATCTCCTATATATTAACCGATCATTACCAAGAACCATAGGTGTCTTTTTTGTTAGAACCCGTCCGACGTGCAAAATTTCTGGACGATTAGTTCATAACTGTGGCCATTATCGTGTTTATAAATTATAATGAACAGACAGCCGGACACACATGAGCCGATCGATATGACGATCGGTATACTTAAAGGTGGGTCTCGGACCATTATTTAGCGGGCAACACAAAGCTATAATATCCTTACAACATAGTTGTGTATGGTATAATTACAACCAATTTATCTGAAACTCGTGCCCAAAATGACGAATTTTGGCATGTAGCGGTTACATAGGGATAAAAAGTGGACAGATATTTCCAATTTATTGTAGGAAAATGTACTACTAAGCCAGAACCCAAAATATCAAATACCAGCAGATTCGATTGAAAAATGTGTCCAGCCAAAATAACGGCCAATTTGGTCGAAGCACTTACCCAAACTTCTAAAAATACTGAGGTTTGAGATGTAGCGTTATATATTGGCTACCCTCAAAAGTGGACCAATGATATACCAATGAGAAACCAAAATACCAAATCGCAATTGACTAAATTCAACTTCCCAAAACATCGGATATTGGGGGATACCGTTATATGGGTGCTACCCTAAAACGGACATATCACGGCGATGTATTTGAAATTATATCTATAGAAATTCGATAAAATCGAGGTATTGAGTGGATTTTTCTATGGTAAAACCGTGTAAATTTAGATCGATTATCGAAATAATGATAATGTACATTATTTTGATTTAATTGCTAAATCGAGCTGGATTCACCTCAACTATAGGCCATAAAATAATATCAGTGAAATCAAATGGACCTGCATACATTTGTTCTAACTTTTGTGAATGTTCAATTTTTTAAATTATTATATTTCACATTTAATATTTTTAAAAATTCAGTTTTATATCTTCTGCAAAACAGTCTATGTATTCGAGTTTGTGACAAAAGGTGTGTAAACGATAGGTCCAATTTGGTGATGATATCAATGTCATGTATCATTGCTACACTCCTTGCTGTGACTCAATGGGACCTGCTGTGTTATTTTCGATTTCAATATTCGATTGAAAAATATTTCAACCAAACATTTGAATGGACATTGTATTCTTCAAGAACACACACACACACAAATGAATCGAATGTATAGTGTAGCCATAGTTGACATTTTTTATTGATTATGTTAGTGACCTCTTTATGACCTCTGATGCCCCTGGGATGTTTCGAAATTAGTGACGGTAAAAAAATGTTATCACTTAGCATTTTCTCGAAAATAAATCATACCTTGTGTTTTATTTTTTAATTTTTATCCTGTGATTTTAATTATTTTTTGTCTAATTTTCAGTTATTGCAGCTATTATTTATTATAGGTTTTTTTAAATATCAAAACTTTATTGTGCTTTTCACTTATATCACTATATTTATTGTTACAATATAATAAATCGCTAAAACTTTATAATCCTCCCATTTTTGTTTTGGTAGTATTTTTAATTTAGATATTAATTTTGCTTGTTTAAATTTTAACACAATATCAAATTATTAATTTTCCTTTTTATGTAAAAAATATAAATTTTATTAGTCTAATGTCGATTTCCGTTTCCGCGAAATATTGATTTTGTGGCTGTAAGTTCGAACGCTTTGATTATTATTCTTTAAGATGCTCACCGCTAGAGCTGATTAGAAAGACTGACTTCTTTGGCTAAGGGTTAGCATTAGCCAAAGGACAAAATATTCGAAATATTTTTTATTCGCTGCCACTGCCATTATTCTTAGTGGCGTTTCAGCATTTCATTTAGCGTTTTTTTTTCTTTTATTTTTCTTTGTTAGTTTTCTTTTTTTTTGCTATAACAGTTCGTTTTTGAATTTATTCTAATTTATATTTTCTAATAATGAATGAGAGTGAGCGTGGCGAGCATATATGTATGTGTGTGTGAATGAAGTCAATTCTAGGTATATATCTGTGTGTTATAGAGGTGGCAAACAGCCGCGGACCACACCAAGAAAACGCCACAGAAATAAAGATAGAAAACAGAAATTAATGTTCAAACAAGCCCAAAATACATTACACACATATTTCCATATATATTTTTTAAAGGTATTTCCAATGCCAAACGAGGTAAGGTGTGTCGGGCAAGTTAAGATTTGTCGGCATTGCTTTAATATTTCGTAATATTGTGAATAGGTTAAGTACGATTTGGGGAAACAAAATAAAGTTTTTGGAACATAAAATTGTTCTTTGTATTGATATGGTCTCCAATTTGTAGTTTTGCAAATTTCTGCGGAAATGGATTTTGGGAGAGAAAGTTTCTCACTGAGAGCCCAAATGAAAATATGAAGATATTTAGGTTGTCAAATGGGCTAGAATATTTATAGTACTTCAAATTGGACGTATGAAGGCTATAATGTACAAAATAATTGATTGATTGATTAATATTGATTATTTTAGCCAGATGTATTAAATTGGCTGAGTACTCGTTTTTTTTCAAAGTCCCGCGAAGAATTGACTGTAATACTTTCCTGAATCCGAACAGTAGCTAAATGTCAGTTTCACAGGCCACTATTTTCTGTTTCATACGCGAACAACTTTCGTTAAAATTTCATAAATGTTTGGAATTGTAGGCACATTTTTCAAAACAAAAACATTCCTAATCATACATTTTTAATATTTGTCCAAGATTCGGGTTAGTGCCCATATAACACTTATTTTGACTGGAATTTGAAATGTGGAATTTGAAAGTGTGGCTAATAACTTTAAAATAACAAAAAAGGAACGGTATGTTAGTATGACAGCTCCCAAAACCCCCAAATGTCATAATATAACCTTTTCGTTAGAGTCTTTCAAAATACAGAAAATTGGGAAGTACCGAAATATGCGAACTATACAAATGCGTGGCCCAATATGACCCATTTTCAATACTAAATAATATCCAAGTTAGAGCAAATTTTGTCAAAACTAATATATATATATGCCAAAATTTTTATTGAAAGTATTTAACATTAAAATATGTAATAAAACTTTTGATCCACCATCCCCATTTTATTTCTCTCCGTCATACAATTCTAAAATTCAACCAACTTTGAATAACCATTATCTAGCCAAAAAGGATACACATACAAGTGTAGTGGAAGGAAATCGACTCACATTCCCATTTAACCTAGCGTGTTGCTATCTATGTGGGTGTGTATGTGTAAAGGAAGCACGTTGATTATTGTTTGTTTTTTAGAAAATGAAAAAGAAAAAAAACGGTGAGGGGTAAGAATAAAATTGCTCATTTGGTTATGATAACTGATTCATTCAGAAAAACGTTTCATTCCGCTAACATCGTCCTCATCGTGAAGTTTTACGTGGTTTATATTCGTCTCTTTCATATTCTACTATATAGTTTGAAAATTCATTTATGTTTTCACTCATACTACTGCAGCTTGCTAACGTGTGTATGGGCATGGGTTCTGCCTTCGGTTGTGACATGTATGTGTCAAAAAGCAGAAAATTTTGTTGCTTTCATTTCAACGAATAAAAGTTTGATCGAAATTGCCGGAACTGTATTGAGCGTAGCGTAAAATGAGATCAAGAGCATTTTTTATTTAAATATAATAAATAATTTATCCATACATTTTGTCTTTGAGTATATAAAATCGATGTAATGAGTTTTGGGCATCATTTGAAAGACTCATTGTAGAATGTCAAAAACTAGTTCATCTTTTCGAAATGAAAAATCGTAAGAAATTTCAATTAAAAGACAGATTACACAGTCACACAAAATCGAAGTCATTGTCCTTTGCGAGTACATTAAGAAATAGAAATTCAGCATAGGTGAAGTTTTTTTTTTTAATTATGGCCTAATGATTTCGTTTCGTTGTTGCTGTTATTGTTGATAACTCTAATGTTCATGGAGAAAATGCTGAGATCTGATAGGATTCGAACTTAGCTTCATAGAGCAACATAAGAAATGTTGCCAGACAACTTAGCGTTCTATGAGCATATTTTAGGATCATAAAATCTAGTCTTTTGGTATTCAGATTACATTTCAAGGAAATAAGAACGAAAAAGACACAGAAGGACTAAAAATAGAAAGAGGATAAATTTGTTACTGGGAACTTTACACTTACCAGTAACAAACAAACATTCCATATTTAAATATTTAATACTAGATTTTTATACCCTTCACCACACTGTGGTACAGGGTATAATATCTTTGTGCATATGTTTGTAACAGACAAAAGGAAACGAGATAGACATATGGTTCCTTTTGAGAATATGCATAGAATCACTTTCTGAGTCGATTTACGCATGTCCGTCCGTCTGTCTGTCCATGTTAAATTGTAAACAAAGTACAGGTCGCATTTATGATCCGAATTGGATGAAATTTGGCATAGGTCACTTGCTTGGCCCAAGGACGAACCCTATTGGGAAAAATCGGTTCAGGTTTAGATATAGCTCCCATATATATTTTCGCCCGATTTAATGTAAACGGTCCCAATATATCTTTCGATTTGCACGAAATTTGGCACAGCGTAATGAATTAGGTCTAGTATGATGTGTGTAAAATTTCATAAAAATCGGTTCAGATTTAGATGTAACTCCCATATATATTTTCGTCCGATTTTTTGTATATGGTGCACCAAAGTCCCTATATATCTTTCGATTTGCACGAAATTTGGCATAGCGTAATGAATTAGGTCTGGACTGATGTGTGTCAAGTTTCCTGAAAATCGGTCCAGATTTAGATATAGCTCTCATATATATTTTCGTCCGATTTAATGTAAATGGTGTACCAAAGTCCCTATATATCTTTCGATTTGCATAAAATTTGGCATAGCGTAATGAATTAGGTCTAGAATTATGTGTGTTGAGTTTCCTTAAAATCGGTCCAGATTTAGATATCTATATATATAAAAATGGAGCCATAAAAATGTATACTAACTCATCAATTGAGAACGGCTGGACCGATTTGACTCAAAGTTTCTTTCAGTTGTCGGTAATTACAGTGGGAAGGTTTTTATGAAAGAAAATTTTAAGAAAAATCCGCGAAAATCTTGCAAAAATTATTTTAAAAAAATGGCTGGACGATTTGACTTAAAATTGCTGTTAGTTGTCTGTAATTGAAGTGGAAAGGTTTTAATGAAAGAACATTTTGAGAAAAATCCGCGAAAATGTTGCAAAATATATTTTGAAAGATATTAGAATGTCCACACATTTTATATCGAACCTTTATGATTTCATCTCTTCGTAGTTCTTCTTGGACATATTTTGGGCGAAAGTTGGCAGCGTATAATATCTTTAAGTAATTGTCATTTATGGAAAATTCTCAAAATATGTTAATTTTCTACAATCAATTGGATTGTCATTGTCTTGAAAAAACTTTTGTATATATATAAAATGAATTGCTGTTCATTAGTCTCGCTAAAACTCGAGAACGGCTGAATGGATTTATCTGATCTTAGTCTTGGAAACCGCGGAAAATTTGCAAAAAAATTACTATGAAGCATATTTGCATTTCAACGAATTTTGTATTAAGCTATTTGCACCACGTCGTAGTTGCTTTTTGAGATATTTTGGGCTAGAATTGGTAGCGACCAATCCTATAAGCCTTCATTTGTCAATTATTGAAAACTTTCAATTTCAATTGGATTGACATTGTATTTAAACTTTTTTTGTGAGAATACAAAAAATATATGAGAAATATTTATGGCACCTTTTTAATACGTTAGTCCAACCCAATTCGCTCAACGCATTTACAATACGAAATCTTGGTCCTAAATAGAATTCTTTCCGCAAAAATGTGTTTTACCATCCCGGAATGATATATTACAGCTACTACAATGGGAATGGATGCCAAATTACAGCTGATTATATTTAAAAACGTGCCCAAATCCCCCATAGCATCGAAAATGTGGAGTACTATTATATAGGCGATATTTGGAGGCTTGGGCGAATATAAAATTACAGCCAAATACCGGATTTTAGGTATATGGGAGATATTCGAATTCTTGGGCCAATATTGATCATCTCAATTAGGCAGTATTAGTAGTAGTATCCCTATTATTAAATTAGAAGTAATTCTGTTGAATATTGGGGGCTACCATAAAAAGTGAACAAAAATGTAACATTTTCAATACCAAATATCTTATGAGTAGTAGAAATGTGCAAATTTCAAAGTTCTATATTGAATCGTGGAGGGTATAAAAAGCTAATTTAATATTACGCTACCGTTAAATGGAAGTCTAATAAATATATTGGGGAAAATGTAATTAAATCCGGAAGTCAAACTTATATGTGCATTTAAATGTTTTTAATTTAATTTGATTTTCCACGAATTCAATTATTAATCAACGAAACTTTAGAAGACAAAAATAGCAAATAGCTCATAAACAAAACATTTTAGATATTCAGTACTGTAATGTTATTTTTTATGTGTTCGGACAAATACCAAGGTATTATAAAAATTTGTGGAGAGTATAAAAACCAGCCTAAAATGTCGAAAATTTTATATCAACTATATTGCTAGGCAAGACAACGTTTGCCGGGCCCGCTAGTTTTATATATAATAAGGAACTCAAAATGTTGCCGAATGCACAAAACATACTAAAATAGGTGTAGCCTAACATGTGACAAGTTTCGATGAAATCGGCTTAAATTTAGATATTTTGCTTTAAATTAATAAATAATTACATAAGATTGTCCTATTGTAAGAAGCAATACTATATCTGACCAAAATTTATAGGTTTCAGAAAGGCTTCCATCTGTTGAATATACCCAAAGTGGTGAAGGGTATCATATAGTCGGCCCCGTCCGACTTTACTACTTTCCTTACTGGTTAAATATTGAAAATGTTGACCATTAGTGGGGGAGGAAACAGTAGGAGTGGGCCAATGAGTCGGAATTAATCTAGGCTTGGTAAATAATATGTTTGTCCGTTCGCATGATATTATAATATTAATTTGTTGCACTAGTTTGACTATTTTGTGTGGGATGTACCTGAAGAAATGGACCGCTATTCTCCATCATCGAACTTGATCAAAGTTTGGATGAAATATTTCGATGTGCAAATTTTTCACGAAATCGGTTACTCCACATGAAATTTATCTTCTGCATCAGCCGGTCAAACATTTATAAACCGATTCCAACTTGTCTGAAATGTATTTAATCCAAAAAAACATGGGGTCCAAAACCAAAAATTAGTAAAAACCTCTTTAAAAAAGGCCGAACATTTTATACACTCCTATAAGGATCTTCATAAATGGTGTGCAATTTTTGACATCAAATAATAAATTAAATTATAGACAAATCGGTCAAAAAAGTGAATAAAATCGCCAAGAATGGGGGCACGGTTATAACTCCCTAACTCTTTAAAATACTGAATAATTTGGGGTGTCGTTACATGGGGATAGACCCAAAAAGTAGATCGAAATCAATCATTTGTGTTTGCTACCCAATCAGAATTCGAAATACTAAATTGTAGACAATTCGGTTAAAAACGTGACAAAGATCCTAAATTACTCAATATTTGGGTTACTGTTATATGGGGGCTGTACTAAAAAATTCCGACTATATGATACCCTTCACCACTTTGGTGATATTCTACGTATGTATCTTTACAGATGTCCCAAAACGCGAACAAATCAGATAACTGTTTTAATATAAAAAGGGGTTTATATGAGGACTACAACAAAAAGGGGGCGTATGTTAATAATTTTTGCTAGGGAGATGTGTTACCATATACGACTACAAAATACCGAATTGCTGCGAAATCGGTTGAGAAACGCGCTCAAGAACCCCAAAATACCAAAAATTGGGGGGTAACCTTATATGGGGGCTATCCCAAAAAGGGACCTACATTCCTAATTTTTAGTGGAGAGATATGCTACCCAGTAAGAACTAAAACTTCTAAATTACAGCCAATTCGGTGGAAAAACACGATCAAAACACCCTCAAAATACTGAAAATTGGGGGTACCATTATATTAGAGGGTACCGTTATATGGGTGCTACCAGAAAAAGTGGACCTATATTTATAATTTTTGGTGGAGAGATTTAGTACCCAATAAGAACCCAATGTACTAAACACAAAGCTACGCTTTGTTGGGTCTAAGCTGAGGGGCTCATCCGTTCCGAAAAATTTTGCCATGCGTAGGTCTCGTCTCCATGATCATGAAAATATAGGACTTTCATGCTCATATCATCGTCATTTGAGGGCCGATGGACTAATTGCTTTGTTAAAAAAATAGAAGCTTTCATAGAGGTTTTTTTTGTCTAAAACAAGTCCAATTGGCTGACTATTGGCTTCGATTATTAAAAAAATTTTAAAAGCTTTCTTGAATTCTTAAAATGTGTTTTAACCTTCCAATATAGGGGCGGATATTAAAAAAAAATTTACTTACTTAGCTGGCTTGTGACAGACCTTTTCTTTTCATAGGCCGAGCTTAGAAAAGATATCCAGGCGCGTCGGTTTTTTGCGCAGTTTTTCCAATTTGAAATACTATGTTCGGCAATGTTATCTTCCACTTGATATTTCCATCTTATTCGAGGCCTCCCCCTTCTGCGTGAACCATCAGGTGGTTCGCTTTTATATGCCTTTGGGCATCTTCATCCAATCTCACAACATGACCTAGCCAACGTAGTCGCTGCAGCTCAATACGTCTAACAATGTCGATGTCCGGTACAACTCATGGTTCATTCGACGGCGATACTCACCGTCAACGCAGATCGGTCCATAGATCTTTCGGAGACAATTTCTTTTCGAAGGAACATTGACATGAAATTGAACGAACTTAAAAATGCGATCTTTATCTATAAGTAAACCGACTAACATCAATCCTTACACACTAATTACATGCAAATCGAAAGATATATAGGGTCTTTGGAGACCCATTTACCATAAATCGGGCGAAAATATATATGGCTATATCTAAATCTGTATCGATTTTTGCGAAACTAGGCACACATCATTCTGCACCTAGTTCAGTACTCTATGCCAAATTTCGTGCAAATCGAATGATATATAGGGACTTTGGCGCACCAGTTACCTTAAATCGGACGAAACTATATATGGGAGCTATAGCTAAATCTGAACCGATTTTCTCGAAACTTGGCACACATCATTCTGCACCTAATTTAGCACTCTAAGTCAAATTTCATGCAAATCGAATGATATGTAGGGACTTTGTGTGAACCACTTACCTTAAATAGGGCGAAACTATGTATGGGAGCCATATCTAAATCTGAACCGATTTTCCACACATCATTCTGGACCTAATTTAGCGCTCTGTGTTAAATTTCGTGCAAATCGAAAGATATAGAGGGGGTGCCCCATTTACCTTAAATCGGACGAAAATATATATGGGAGATATATCTAAATCTGAACCGATTTTTCCAATTTCAATAGGCTTTGTTCTTGGGCCAACTAAGTGACTTGTGCTAAATTTCATCCAAATCGCATCATAAATGCTAACTGTAATTTGTTTACAATTTAACATCTGCAGACGGACGGACGGACATGCATAAATCGACTCAGAAAGTGGTTTTATGCATATTCTGAAAAGGAACAATGTGTCTATCTCGTTTCTTTTTGCCTGTTACCAAAATATGCACAAAGACATAATACCCTGTACCACAGTGTGGTGAAGGGTATAAAAATCAATAATTATTCTATAAACCTCGTATATTATAAAGTTAAATATCTCATCTGCTTATATTTTATAGATCAATAGGATTCGTATTCATTGGAGGTAGTGCTAATCAAAGCCGAATTTATGAAAAATATATTTTACAGAACACAAAAAATTATACACAAAGTAGAATATTTATTAACCGAACTATACCTTCAAGCTGTTTCGTGACTTTAAATGAAAATCAAACATGCAAACATTTCTATATTTTATTTCAGTTTTCTTTTTCTCCTTTTTTCATTTTATGATTTTCTTTTTGATAAAAATGTTAAAAAATAGCAAACGTAAAAGAAATACATATTAAACCTTTATTCATTAGTTTTCTTTGTTTCCTTTCACATCCAATGTAATACGCATGTATGTATGTGTGTTTGAGTATATGGGGCTGCAGTAACCAATACATAAACTAGTAGCCACACCGCTCCTATTGTGTCACTGATGACACCGTTACGATGTTAGGTGAAAGTAAAAGTTAAACTTTCACTTCCATTGCCACTAATCAATGCCGTGACATCCACATTTTATGGAGAGCATAGTCACTGGCCAGAGGTCCCGCGATCCATTCCAATTCCTCACAAACTATATTCGTACATTACATTTTATTTTATTTGATAAATGCGTGTTTGGGGAAAAACGTGTTGGCCATTTTTCATTTTTTATGTTCAGCACTGACTGTGGTGGCGGTAGTAGTAGTAGTAGCTGCTGTTGTGTTGTGAAATAACAGGCGGGGATTTGTCTTATGTATATTTAATTATTAAATATTTGTAGCAATGATAAATCTGCCGTTTTATTAAATCTGATGGCTAACTTGACCTTAGGTTTTAGTAATCATCGAAAGAACATGTGTTGTCCTGAATATCCACAGGGGAAAAATTACACTTTTTAGCATTTCTCAACGAAAGCTACGTGTTCGGTGGACGAAAGCTAACACAATAGATCATCACGTCATATTACAAATTTATTTGTGGTAATAAAACAGCGGGGGGTATTCAGTGACACTCATTCATGTATTTGAATAGAACAGTTGTTGTTATTAGTTGTGTAAAAATTAATTAGATTAAGAAACATTGTTACAATGACTTGAGTGTTTAATCGATTAAAAACCAGCTGCCTTTAAATTTAACAATGGCCCGCGACTTTTTTAATAAAGAACAACATGCAGAGTGCATTAAAATATCTAAAATCGTTCGGTACCATTATAGGTTATATATTTAAAAACGAAGTACTAAATTTTAACAAGTAAAACCAGTAGGGAAAGTAGTAAAGTCGGGCTGGGCCGACTATATGATACCTTTCACCTCTTTGGGTAGAATCAACATATGTATCCTAAAAGACGTTGATTTTTCGAAGGAAATTTTACATGAAATACAACGAACATAAATATGTGATCTTTATCTATATCTGAACCGACTAACATTAATCCCTACACATGTCATTCTGCAACCTATGCTAAATTTTGTAAACCGATTTAACGCAAACACTAATCGGTATGCTACACTGTTTATAGTTTAATCTCAATCAGACACGCATTGATTATTTGGTGTACAATTAACATGAATAAATCGAAATTATAAATGGAAGCTATGTTATATCTATATCTGAACCGATTTCAAGGAAACTTATCAGAGATTAATTTATATAAACTTCATTACGTTGTGTCAATCGGCCTAGCTATAGCCCTTTAGTGCACCATTTACTTAAAATCGGACGGAAATATATATAGAGGTGTATGTAAATCTGAACCGATTATCACGTATCACAGTACGCTATCCCAAAATCGAAAGATATATAGGACTTTGGAGCACTATTTACATAAAATCGGGCGAAACTATATATGGGAGTTATATCTAAATCTGAACCGATTTTCACGAAACTTTGCACATATCTTTCTAGACTCAATTCAATACGCTATACCAAAATTCGTGCACCTCGAAAGATTTGCAGGGACTTTGGTGCACCATTTACCAAAAATCGGACGAAACTATATATGGGAGCTATATTTAAATCTGAACCGATTTTCTCGAAACTTTGCACACATCTTTCTATACTCAATTCAGTACGCTATGCAAAAATTCGTGCAAATCAAATGATTTGCAGGGACTTCGGTGCACCATTTACCTAAAATCGGGCGAAACTATATATGGGAGCTATATCTAAACCGATTTTAACGAAACTTAGCACATATCATTCTAGACTTAATCGAATGATTTGCAGGGTCTAAAGTCCGAATATCGGACAAAAGTATATATGGGAGCTATATCTAAATCTGAACCGATTTTTCCCACTTTCAATAGGGTTCGTCCTTGGGCCAAATAAATGAGCTGTACCAAATTTCAGCTAAATCGGATTATAAATGCGACCCGTACATTGTTTACAATTTAACATCAACAGACGGACGGACATGCATATACCCTTCACCACAGTGTGGTGAAGGGTATAAAAACCATCGATAAGTTGGGCCGTAATTGTTAGTAGACATTCAAAATGCCTAAAGGGCTAAGCAGAATGCTCGCGTTGAGTGTTTTTTGTTATCGCGTTAACGCACTCAAAAAGTTAAAATATATTTAACTCCGAAGCGCAGCGCACATCAACTTCGAGCGTTTGTGTTATCGTTTCCTTGTGGTTGTTGTATTTTCGATAACACATAACGCAACGGATGGCTCAACGCGAGCATTCTGCTTAGCCCTTAAAAGCATCGAGTTTTTTCAGAAAAAAAAACGAAACACCAAACAACAAACAGTAAGATTTGGCTAATACCTTGAACATTTGGCACCCAATAAGAATATACAATATATACTCACAGCCTTTTGAGAAACGTACCCAGCATCCCCAAAATAACGAATATTGGGGGTACCTCGATACTAGAGCCAAAATTAATAATTGTTAGTAGCGATATACATTGAGAATCGAAAATACCATATTATTGCCAATTCCTATGGGGAACGTGCCTAACATCCTGTGTCAATCTAGACATGTGTGTTCGCCCGTCTGTCCATTATAATTATACACGTACGGATCTGATCGCTAAATATTTGTGGGATGAAATAGACAAACAATTTTGTTTTTGACTGTTTCTCTGGTCGCTCTAGAGGCTACAATTAGGGCCCGAAAATCTTTAGAATTACCATTATCACACTAGAGGCGGAAATATAACGCAGATGGTTAGGAAATTTTGTTTAGGGTTTCGGTCATGGTCAAAGACGACGTCTATAATTTTCTTTGATGATCGGATGATATTTCCGGATAAAACTTTATTTTTATCTCGTTTTCTAGTCGTTCGAGACGACACAATTACAAGCCAAACACCACAAATTCTCCATGGGGAAGGCGATCTGACTACTATGATGTCAAATAGGTCAAATGAACTATTTTTTTTTATACCCTTCACCACACTGTGGTACAGGGTATTATGTCTTTGTGCATATGTTTGTAACAGGCAAAAGGAAACGAGATTTGGATGAAATTTGGCACAAGTCACTTATTTGGCCCAAGGACGAACCCTATTGAAATTGGGAAAAATCGGTTCAGATTTAGATATAGCTCCCATATATATTTTCGTCCGATTTAAGGTAAATGAGGCACTAAAGTCCCTCTATATCTTTCGATTTGCATGAAATTTGGCACAGTGTACTGAGTTAGGTCCAGAATGATGTGGGCCAAGTTTCGAGAAAATCGTTTCAGATTTAGATATAGCTCCCATATATAGTTTCGCCCGATTTAAGGTAAATGGGGCACCAAAGTCCCTCTATATCTTTCGATTTGCATGAAATTTGGCAAAGAGTACTGAAATAGGTCCAGAATGATGTGTACCAAGTTTCGAGAAAATCGGTTCAGATTTAGATATAGCTCCAATATATATTTTCTTCCGATTTAAGGTAAATGGGGCACCAAAGTCCCTCTATATCTTTCGATTTGCATGAAATTTGGCAAAGAGTACTGAAATAGGTCCAGAATGATGTGTACCAAGTTTCGAGAAAATCGGTTCAGATTTAGATATAGCTCCAATATATAGTTTCTTCCGATTTAAGGTATATGGGACACCAAAGTCCCTCTATATCTTTCGATTTGCATGAAATTTGGCACAGTGTACTGAGTTAGGTCCAGAATGATGTGTGCCAAGCTTCGAGAAAATCGGTTCAGATTTAGATATAGCTCCCATATATATTTTCTTCCGATTTAAGGTAAATGGGGCACCAAAGTCCCTTTATATCTTTCGATTTGCATGCAATTTGGCACAGAGTACTGAATAAGGTCCAGAATGATTTGTGCCAAGTTTCGAGAAAATCGGTTTAGATTTATATATAGCTCCCATATATATTTTTGTCAGATTTGAAGTAACTGCACGATTTGCACGAAATTTGGCATAGGGCACTGAACTGGGTCAAGAATGATGTGTGCTAAGTTTCGTGAAAAACGGTTCAGATTTAGATATAGCTCCAATATATATTTTCGTCCGATTTAATGTAAATTGTGCACTAAAGAACCAAAGATTGGCCGACCCGCACACAATTTGGTACAATGTACTGAAGTTACTATAACCTTGTGTGTGCCTTTCTCCTATGTGTACTTTCGTCCGATTTTAAGTAAATGGTGTACTAAAGACCCATAGCTAGGCCGATTTAAACAGTGAAGCATACCAAATAGCGTGCGTAAAGTTAGCTTAAAGTCGATTTAAAAAGTATGAAATCAATGTTCCTTCAAAAAGACGACATCTGTAAAGATACATATGAAGAATATCCCCAAAGTGGTGAAGGGTATCATATAGTCGGCCCAGTCCGACTTTACTATTTTCCTTACTGTTTTTTTTTTGTAAAATAACACAAATAAGTTTTAACTTCGGGAAAACACGATTCGGAAATGACGCTGCAGAAGACATGTCGACCTCTAATCGGTCAAGTTAGAGAAAATATCGCGAAATATTTTCCAAGCTCGGAATTTAGATCCGCAGAAACTTAGTGTAGTTCAGTAAGGTATCATATGGTCGTTCTTGTCCGACAATACTGTTTCTTTCACTGGCGGCCCATCTGTCTGTCCATGTTAAATTGTAAACAAAGTACAGGTCGCATTTGGCAAAGATTATTTATTTGCCCCAAACACGAACCCTATTGCTATTGGTAAAAATCATTTCAGATTTATATAGCCTCCATAAAAAATTTTCGTAAGATTTTTAGCTTTAACCATTTTATATATTTATTCCCGATCGTGACTAGATAACTCAAGAGGTTAAAATCGAGGTAATTTACATTTATGAGCCATAACTCATTTAGCATATAAATCGAATCCCAAAATAATCTCTTGCATATGGTCCAATTTGCACGTATTTTAAACAGCCTGATACATACTAAAAATATATAAAATGACAAATTATATTCACCATCTTCACATACGCTTTATAAAAATGAAAAATATATTGTGTAATTCCTTTGTTCATTCAAATTTATGTTTATATTTACAATTTTTGCCACTATTCTGGTATACCTCACGCTGTTTTAGCTACATGTAAATGAAATGTTCTATCAGTAACAATGTTCAGTGACTCGTTACGCGTTTCAGCTGTCATTTCCTTTATACGTATTGTATGGTAACATGATTCATCAGAAATTCATTGAGACGAGCTGTGTTTATACGTATATATATATATATATATATTGCGAACTCACATTTGATTCTCGAAACATAATACTAAAGCTACAACATTGATATGTGCCACATCCCTGCTTTTCATTTCATTTCAAGGGAAAACATGTTATTCTTTGTTGTTGTTCGGATATAAGGTGTAAGGTGCTCATACTTAAATGTTGCAGCCAATTTACATAAATATGATATGAATATCATTCAGACACATTTCCGCTGCTGTGCGTAAGTGGCTGTTTGTTTGTACGGCGGTACAGGAAGAGGGAAATCTGATATTGTTACTGACACAATATTTTGTACATATTTAATGATCAAAAATTAATGTAAACTCATCTATAAAATTTAATGATTTCTTTCTTTGGCTTCCTATTATTATCCTATTTTCCGGTGGGGGAGAAAATGGAAAATAAATGAAATTTGGTTAAAATGTGCAGGAGTGTATGTGACATGTTGAAATAATGCAATATTTTATATTTTCCTCTATTATTTTTTTTTTGTATTATTTTTATGTAATCAATGAAAATAAGTATCAAGGTTTATACATAAGGTTAACCGGCAGGTGAATTCATGGCTTAGTCTTCTCTTAATATATAGCAATACAGGATATAACAGGATAGCAGAACAGGATATAAATTCCAATTATCTTTCATAAAACTTATTGATAAGTTTGTGGACAAATATTTTGTTTCAAATAAAAATATTTTTTTGTTTTTTTATTCTTCAAACCAAGCAATAAACCCATAATAAAGGTAGTCTCATTTCATCCGAATACAACCAGTAAAGAAAGTAGTAAAGTCGGACTGGGCCGACTATATGATACCCTTCACCACTTTGGGTATATTCTACGTATGTTTGTTATATATCTATATCTGAAT
Source organism: Musca vetustissima (assembly GCF_032173495.1). Classification (NCBI taxonomy): domain Eukaryota; kingdom Metazoa; phylum Arthropoda; class Insecta; order Diptera; family Muscidae; genus Musca; species Musca vetustissima. Next base: position 10,936 of record NW_026888166.1, on the reverse strand, counting down.
CCGATTTTCACGAAACTTAACACAAATCGAATGATTTTCAGAGACTTTGGTGCACCATTTACCTAAAATCGGGCGAAAATATATATATGGGAGTTTTATCTAAATCTGAAACGATTTTCATGAAACTGAGCACACATTATTATAGACGCAATTCAGTACGCTATGCCAAATTTCGTGCAAATCGAAAGATATATAGGGTTTTTGATGCACCAATTACCTTAAATCCGATGAAAATATATATGGGAGCTATATCTAAATCTAAACCGATTTTCACGAAACTTAACACACATCATTGTAGACCATAATCATTACGCTGTGCCAAATTTCGAGCAAATCGAAAGATATATAGGGACTTTGGTACACCATTTACATTAAATCGATTAAGGATATATATATTCGGGAACTATATCTCAATATGAACCGATTTTCACGAAACTTTGCACACATCATTCTAGACTTAATTTAGTACACTATGCCAAATTTCGTGCAAATCGAAAGATATATAGAAAGGTATGTAGGGACTTTGGTGCCCCATTTACCATAAATCGGACGAAAATATATATGGGAGCTATATCTAAATCTGAACCGATTTTTCCCAATTTCAATAGGTTCGTCCTTCAATAGGGTTCGTCCAATTCAGATCATAAATGCGACCTGTACTTTGTTTACAATTTAACATGGGCAGACGGACGGACATGCATAAATCGACTCAGAAATTGATTATATGCGTATTCTCAAAAGGAACCATGGGTCTATCTCGATTATTTTTGCCTGTTACAAACATATGCACAAAGACATAATACCCTGAATATGAAATTCAAAATAAGTAGAACAAAAGGCCCTAATTTAATCGATATATGTTTTTCTGTCGAAATACGGGGTATCTGATATTAACATCCAAAGTTCTCTTGGGGCCAATATATTTTCCATTTTCGTTTGGGGGCGATTGTGGAGATCCAAAATAATTTATATTGACGTAATCTTGATCCCAACCCCATAAAAATTATGAGTATCGTTGCTTTAAGTTGAAGACCACGAAAACACTGGATCCAAATGGAAGTTTAGATGCACATAGTATTCATATTCATATGAAGTGTATGTGAAAATGAGTTTTGTTTACTTTTTTGAAAAAAAAACGTCAGAATATATTTAGGTCTTAACTTCAAATAATATATTCAAGGAACTTATTAAAAATAGGTCCCAAATTAAATAAGAGATGATAATACAACAATGTGTTTATTTAAAGTTTTTACATATTCTCGAAATAATTCTATGAACCACACAAGGCCTATTAAATAAGGTCTACCGGATGGACCGGTATAAGGTTAACAAGGAAGAGAATTCGAAGTCTTCATTGATTGTAAAATTTATTATCTGAAGAATAAATAAACACAAAATATTTTTATTCGAACGAAAATATTTGTGCACACTACTATCATTACGTTTTTTGAAAGATATTTTGAGTTTTTATCCTGTTCTGGTTGGTATTTCGCGATTAAAATGTTGACAGCAAGAGAAGACTAAGCCATGAATTCGCCTGCCGGCATAGACAATTTATTTTCTAACAATAAATATTCTGTTCCCGTACTGCAAGAATCTACTAATTTTTAATATTTGATATCATAAAGGAAAAAATTGTTATCGTAGTAAAAAATTGTACGTTCTTGCAGGTTCTGGAATAGACCCAATGTTAAGGGCCCCACACACTATACATGCCGATGAACCCTATAGTATATGTGTGAGATTGACTAGTGTATGGCAAACTTATGGGGCCCTTTAAAAACTATGTATTTTCTGTCAAATTACATTTTGTGCAACAAAAACTTAGATAACAAGCAACATTTCAAAATAAATGGACAATTCAACCAACAATCAGACAAATATAACCGACAAAGATATGCCTCATATAGATGAATCGGGTGTAAACTTTAATGGAAAAAATCATGACACAATACAACATTTAATAACTGGCAGTCAATATCAAGGAGTGTGGCAAAAAGCGCTTCAATGTCCTGATGGTTATGGCACCTACACCTATCCCGATGGCAGTGTGTATAAGGGATATTTTAATCGTGGTCATTTCAATGGTTATGGCACCCTACATTTAGCTGAACCCTATAATTTTACTTTTAAGGGAACATTTCTGAATGGCAGCCTTCAGGACATAGAAGATATGTGGTTCGACGATGGTTTACATGTAAATGGAAAATTTGAAAACTGGCATGGTGATTTTTCATCTTGGAAATATTGTTGCAAACATGATCGACGTTATGCTGTTGAACAAGCACAAGGTATGCCACCAGTAGGTCCTTATTCTTTTCTAACATCCGTTCAACCTGCAAGGAAGGTGCCCACAAATTATTTTGATGTCGAGGAGGGTCTCTACAATCCCGGTACAGCGTTAACAATAAAACGCCCTTTACCATTCACTGAAATGCAAGTGGTGGCTTGTAAAGATGACATCCGTTGGATTATGGAGAATTGTCGCAAAGCCTCGATATTACCAAAAGAAATTCCCCCCGGTGTTTGTCAACAAATTATTAACAACAATTTGGAAAGTGAAAAACAATTAGCTGAACATGATCCTTGTTGTAATTATGAATCTGCCAAGGAGCGCAAACGATATTTTGCCAAGTTATGCAAGGAGCATAGGCCAGAATCGCATAACGATACTTCATGTGGCGTCATGCGATTTGAATCGTTTTCTGAAGATTCCATGGGAAATCGTTTGCCAGAAAGTTCTTCCACCTGTGGAGTAAATAGTTTATCTGACAATAATATTTTCCTAGATGTTCAGGAATATTTGGAAATTGGTCGTCAGTATGGCAATATGAAATTGGGTCGCAATTTAGAACGTGAAGCTGTATGCTTGATGTCAAGACCCCAGAGGAAATCAACAATACAAGATGGCAATGCAAAATGAAATGGGATAACAACTGAAATTATTTGTAATATTTTTGTTTTAATGAACACTTCTTATTAAAAAATATAATTTACACTGGTGTTCATAATTGTTATTTGACAAATATTGACATGAATATAAATTCGATTTTATACCATTTAAAAAACTTCCATAAGAACTAAAATCAGCGGATACTGTTGGTCTGTCAATGAGTTACCCCGTCGTTATTCAGCAATCGTCTGCAAATATCTCCTATAGATGTGGGTGCGTTAAGTAACACCAGGGAAGAGCAATATCGACCCAACATTTCGAGAAAGACGGGGACTCAAACTCAGTGTTGAAGCGAATTCCGTTGCCGTAGGAGCGATCAGTGAATTTGAAAAAGGTATTGCATGAAGATGCAGTGCAATGCCTAAAAATCAATAAAAATTTCTCGTGATAATATGGGTACATGGTCAAACGGGAATCATAGACAATGTATGGCCAAAACACTCGCCAGAAAAATTTTGTTAGCGAAAAGGGGCCCATGGGGTGACCAAAACTAAGATTAAACGGAGCAATTCTTAACACTCAATAAAACGGATATCAACAGGCTGGCAGGTTTTTTTCACATGATATCTGAGCCTGCAGGCACATTTACTCAAGATTGGGCGAAGTGCTGGTAAATTTCCTACGCCACTGCCAGCTTTCGATCAAAATTCATGGGAAAAAATGCTATTCAGAAAGCAATTGAATATTGCCAACTTCCAGACTAAAAAATTTTCAGCAGTTTTGGGGGGGAAATGATCCGGAAAATCAAAATCGTACAGCAGATGAATGCTTATAATTCATATCCTCCAGCAATCCACTGAAGTGGCGAAGAAGACCGATAACATCAATCTACAAAAGTCAAAAAATTCACTTCTAATAAAGAACATGAAAATCTTAAATAGTGAGGATATCGAAGACGGGTATCTCCTTGTGGTAGACTGCCCAAGACCAAAGTTAAGGCGTACTTGTAAACCATGCAGTATTTTCCAAGATTATTAAGGCGAGGATTGAAGAGTGGGAGACTATCACAACAGCGATGCCAAATGGTCCAGTAATAAGTGACCAAATAATATATTGCCGTATGTAATTTAATATCCTTATATGACATACCGTGTGATAGAGGCATCTGTGTGCACATGATTGTAAAAATACTATCTTAAAACCAGTAAGGAAAGTAGGAAAGTCGGACTGGGCCGACTATATGATACCCTTCACCACTTTGGGGATATTCTACATACTTATTTTTACAGATGTCGTCTTTTCGAAGGAACATTGACATGAAATTGAACAAACTTAAAAATGCGATCTATATCTATAGGTAAACCGACTAACATCAATCCTTACACATGCCATTCTGCAATATATTCCACACTTTGTAAATAGATTTTAAGCAAACTTTACGCATGCTATTTGGTATACTGTTTAAAATATATATATATATATATATATATATACACTGTTTAAAATGTAATATAAATCAGGCATCCATTGATTATTTGGTTTACAATCAACATGAATAGGTCGAAATTATATATATAGAAGCTATGCTATATCAAAATCTGAACCGATTTCAAGGAAACTTGCCCGAGATTAATTTATATTAATTTCAGTACGTTTTACCAATCGGTCTAGCTATGTGTCTTTAGTACACCATTTACTTAATATCGGACGAAAGTATATACAGGAGCTATATATATATATATATCTGAAGCAATTTCAAGAAAACTTGACTCACGAAAAGTTATAGTAACTTCAGTACATTGTACAAAATTGTGTGCAGGTCGGCCAAAATGTGGGTCTTTAGTAAACAGTTTACTTTAAATCCGACAAAAATATATATGGGAGCTATATCTAAATCTGAACCGATTTTCACGAAACTTAGCACATATGATTCTGGACCCAATTCAGTACCCTATGCCAAATTTAGTGCAAATCGAAAGATATATAGGATATATTGGAGACTATATCTAAATCTGGACCGATTTTCACAAAACTTGGCACACAACATTTCATGCAAATCGAAAGGTATATTGGGACTTTGGTGCACCATGTACATAAAATCTGACAAAACTATATATGGGAGCTATATCTAACTCTGAACCGATTGTCTCGAAACTTAACACACATCATTCTGGACCTTATTCAGTACTTTGTGCCAAATTTCGTGAAAATCGAATGATATATAGGGACTTTGGTGCACCATTTACCTTAAATCGGACGTAACTATATATGGGAGCTGTATCTAACTCTGAACCGATTGTCTCGAAACTTGGCACACATTATTCTGGACCTTATTCAGTACTTTGTGCCAAATTTCGTGCAAATCGAATGATATATAGGGGCTTTGGTGCACCATTTACCTTAAATCGGACGAAAGTATATATGGGAGCTATAAGTGGGCCAAATAAGTGAGTTGTGCCAAATTTCATCCAAATCGGAACCGATTTTTCCCAATTTCAATAGGGTTCGTCCTTGGGCCAAATAAGTGAGTTGTGGCAAATTTCATCCAATTCAGATCTTAAATGCGACCTGTACTTCGTTCACAAAACTACATGGACGGACAGACGGGCGGACGGACGGACGGACAGACGGATATGCATAAATCGACTCAGATAGTGATTCTATCATATTCTCAAAAGGAACCATGTGTCTATCTCGTTTCCTTTCGCCTGTTACAAACATATGCACAAAGACATAATACCCTATACCACACTGTGGTGAAGGGTATACAAATAAATAAATAATAAACAGTAAGGAATATTCAAAAGTTGGACGGGCCGACAAAATATGTAAAAATCTATATATATATATATATATATATAATTGAAATCATAGTCTAATTCATCAAATATTGTCCTTCATATTCAGCTACTCATGCAAGTGGAAATTATCAAATATTTTCTACAAAAAAAGAAAAAAAAAATATTTTTTTTTTTATAAAATAAACTTTCTTTCAAATTCTCACAGTCCTGTAGCAGCAAATACATAGCCATCCATAGACAACTGGATATATGTTGCCAACTTTTTCCATCTCTACTTCTTTCACGTACACAGACACACACACACACACACATTGTGTTCTATTCTATTGATACCGTATGCCATACACGTTTGATCAAATAATTCAAAGTAACTTTTCATGTTAAGGTGTTGTCTCGAATATATACTTCAAGGGTCATGACGTGGCGACGTTTGCCGGAAACACCTTTAAAATGTTAAAAAAGGCTTAAGGCAGCATGCATTAAAGAATTTTATACTCATACATCAAATAGCTTACGTACGTTCGGAATTTTGACACACGTACGCACATATACATGTGTATGATATATTTCTGTGCTTGTGTGTGGTTCATCCTTTAATGTTGTTCACTTGTCATGTTTCCTTTGGCGTTATTTCAATTTTTTCTAGTAAAGGAAAGGCAGCTCAACCCAAAATGTCATATGTTCGTGAAAATATAAAAGATAAATGGACGGATGGCGAATGGCGGTCACATCAAATTGACCTACATTGTCAATTAAATATAAAGCTAGCACATGGTCGACCGCAACAATATGTTTGGTTAGAAAATAAAGAAAATCTGATTTGTTTACTTTTCTTCCAAACTTGTGGGCCAACTGCATACTTGGATACCTTTTTTTGTTTATTTATTCTATTTGGGTTAATGGTACTTTGCCATCGCAGAGTGTCCAGGCTTCAGACCAAAGGATACGTGTTGAAAAGCAATTTTGCACCATGTGAAGACTATACTAATAATGTTGTGTTACAAACTTACATTTGTCAGTCGCATTAAGACATTAAAATAGTTTATGAATCCTTTTTGCTTCAAAATGGGCTGGGTAAGTGAATTTTTGTGATTTAGAAAAAATTACAAATAACAAATTGTTAATAAAAAAGTTCGGATTTGTTTATAACATGCATGCAATAGAATTAAATTAAATATTAATTTCATTGGCATAGACAAAGTTTTAAACAAACTACTAAAAACAAAAACTTGTACGAAAACGAATGGTACATTATATAATTAAATATTGCCAACAGATAGCATAATTTATGTAAATTTATATATGGATGTTACTTCTAAATCAGAACCAATTTAAGACCCACGTCCTTTGAGAATAAATTTCAATTTTATGTTGTTCGGACTAAGTTTATCGGAATTATATAGGAGAGATATTTCAGTATATGAAAGGACTTAGACGCCTTTCTTTCATCAATGTCTTTAGCTTTGTGTCAAAAATGATCGCGAATAGTGGGAAAGTAGAGCAAAGTAGGAAGATAGTTGGGTTATTAATGAAATGTTCATTTTTTTTTTTTTTTGGAAAAAATATTGAACTTCTCATAAGTATAAGAATTATTACTTGTATTCAAAGCGTGGTACATGTTACATTATTACATTATTTTTTTCCGTGTAGCAATGCGCGTCTCTTTTCACACACTTGCCGTATTTACACATTGTAAAATCTGTAAATTCGTATACACATTATCGTTGGAAATAAAGAAAACACGCACATTTGTTTTTAAATTTCCTCGAATTAAGGTAGGACACGAATATAAGCAAAAATGTGATTTATAAAATTTCAGGGCTTGTACAAAAAATAGATAAGCACATTTACCATATTCTATTCACCGGCATTGCTTTGTTACATGACTTTAATACGGACAAGCAAAAAATTTAACAGTGGATTCATATCAGTGTTGAAGATGTAGTCCAAAAAAATATGTATTAAAAAGTTCGATTAGTTTAGAATGTTATTATATTCGTAGTGTTTAGGTTGATTCACTTTTCTGCTACCCTGAATGTCGAATTACAGACACTTCTGAACCTAAGGCTGGATATATCCCATTTGCAATTCCAATCTTCGGATCTTCGACGAATATTTCGATCTGTTGGAAACGGAATGACAAATTTTATATACACTTCATTTATTGTTTAGGGTATAAGAAAACAATAATAAAATCGAAGAATTTTAATTTTGTTTTTAATTTCTATATGCATAATAAGGGAAATAAATATTTATTTGAATTTTTGAATCAGTTTAAAATGCCTTTTTTCACTTTCGAATCGAGCGAAGTTTTACAATGAAAAGGAAAGGAGATGAACTTATGCAGCATTATGCGACACATTTCGCCGTTGGTTAAGCAGCTCATCAGGCATATTGGGCTATGTGGCTTTATGTTAAAAGCCATATGTTGATTACTCGTATTTATGATGCATTCGATGCGAAATTGTTAAAAAATTGTTCGACGTTTTTCTAACTCCTACTGAATTTAATGGATACAAAAGTATTCTGTAAAAATACTTCTGTATAAATTAAATTCACCATAGGTATACTGACAGATATTTGCAATGAAAATATATAGGGAACATACCAAAATGTGACCCTATACCGATAACTCCTTAAACCGATGTATGTAAACTTACATAACAGGTACAAATTTCAATTTTTAATGGGAATTTTCCCTAAAATCTGAAAATCTCAAAATCCTCAAACTACTGCAGTTTTGATTACAAAATTATATGAGGCTATGCCAAAAGGGGACCAATATTGATTGCATTATGAGGGCTAGTGACCGATATATGTGAATTTCGAACCCAATATTTTAGTTTTGAATCTCAATTCATTCCTTTTGGAGGTATAATTATATATTATATGGGAAGATGCCTAAAAGTTGGCCGATATATTTCATTATCGTCAGGTTAGAGTTTTTTTTTATCACGATATCCTTAGGAAGCGGGATATCATTTGTTACGTTACTACATTGAGTAACGACTATCCCATATACTATCGTAAAATACGCATATATTGGGCGAACCCCAACACACGGAACTAATCAGCTAACTATTTTAATATAAAACAACTATTTTAATATAAAAAGGGGTTATGTGGAAACTACCCCCAAGAGGGGGCGAATATTAATAATTTTTGGTAAGGATATTTGTTACCATATATGACTACAGCGAATTTGGTTGAAAATCGCGCTCAAGAACCGCAAAATACCGAAAATTGGGGTACCTTTATATGGAAGCTACCCGAAAAATGGACCTATATATATACTAGCATATGCCCGCTACGTCGTTAACGGGTCTTTCTACAAATAAAGTATATTTATAGTTAAAATACATAAACATTGACTTAGCTGCACAATAAAACTTAATATAGAATGCTGCATTTCTAAGTATGTAGTTACAATGGTCCATTTAACACTTAAAAATTATTTAATAATTTCGATACTTTTGGATTCAGTATAAATCAGAAAACGTCGAAAAATGATGTTCAGGTCCTGTACATTATTTTTTTAAAATAATATATTAGATCTTAGCTTTAAGAAGCGTTGGTGCTCAATACATCATTTATTATACAAAGTTTTGCCTTTACAGGGAAGATTGCAGAAATTTAGTATTTATAATGCTGTGTGTTTCATATTCTATATTGGAAAATTTGTTGGTATATCCTCTACATAAAGATCCCGCCCATTATTCATTACATCGGAATTCTCGGCCTTATAATATATTTACATTGGGGTTCGAAACATCATAAGAAATAAATATCAGTACTGTTATGGTAGAAATCTTAAAAACATTTGCGTTTTAAAGTGTCAACAATTTAGTACTTGTGTTGTTCCGTGCCTTGGTTCACTTATTCGTACAATTGACAAAATCATTTGCAGTAGTATAGGCCTATGTAGGGTTGGAAACTACATTTTCGAAAAATATATCCATAAAACGTTTTATTTGCCAAAGATGCAGATTAATACTAAAATTCGAATATCTGTCTCTACTTTTTAGCTTTTATGTATACAAAATGTCAGCATTCTATCTTTACCCGTTCTGTCGTACTCAATATTAGAACCGTAAGAACTAATGTAAAAAAAAGCGAAAACATTGTTTTTCATACAAAAATCCTTGTACAAAATTCTATCTCCACCAGTATACAATGTGTTGTACTTTCTGGAAAATATTTATGTATAAATGTTTATCGTCACAGTTCCAGATAGTAGTTTCCAGGATTTTTAGAACCCATTTAATAAGAAACTTCATCACTACACTATTTTGTTTCAGTACAAACTTTTCCCCCTCTTAGTACAAATATTGAGTACATTTCTCACCATTCACTATAGTACAGAATTTAGTACTTATTTCTAAATATATATGCATATCATTATATGTGAAATAATTACGCAACATACTATGTTTCAGATTTAAATCTATACCGTCTCAGTTGTCATTTTATATTTAGTATCATCTAAGTACTAATTTCAAAAAATGTATGCATAGCGATGTTTTTGTAATATTTTAATCAACGTACCACGTTTCAGATTTCTATTTCTAACGGATCCATTGTAATTTTTATTTAGTACTTTTTATCACCACTTTAGTACTAATTTGTAATAGGAAAAGCTATATAGAAAGTTGCCGATTTCTATCTCTATAGGTTCTATTGCAATATAAAATGTATAATTTTTTAGTACATTTCAGTACTAATTTCCAAAAAATATTTTTGGCCATAGTTCTACTTGTAATAACTTGAGTTAAATACCATGTTTCAAATATCTACCCGTACCTGTACCATTGCAATATAATATTTAGTACCTTAAGTACTAATTTCCAAAATTTGTTTACACATTCCCCTTCGTCTATCATTGACAAAGCTGCATACCAAATTTCAGGGTTCTACATCGAAACGTTAATTTTAGTACTAATTTCCAAAAGATATTTTTACACAACATTCTATTTGTAATAGCTTAAGCTACATATCAATTTCCAGATAAATATTTTTACTGGTTATATTCAAATATAATATTTAGTACCTTTTAGTACCTCTTAGTACTAAATTCCAATTTTTTTAAACATGCCCTTTGTATTATTATTGACAAAGCTATATACTAAATTTCAGAGTTCTACTTCCAACCGTTCCGGCGTAATATAGTTTTTGTACTTTTTAGTTCTAATTTCCAACACATATTTTCGAACGCCGTTCTTATTTTAATAGCTTAAGCTATATA